>NC_049208.1:385067-457567 GCF_013347855.1 Anguilla anguilla | reverse complement strand
TGGTGTGTGTGTGTGTGTGTGTATGTGTGTGTGTGTGCGCACACGCATACACACACCCGCAGGAACACACACACGCACACACACTTACAGACGCACACATTGAATGAAATGTTTTGAATAAGGAGCCTGGAATGTTCTGGAATGCACCTTTTGAATGGTGATTCTGCTGGGAGGTCTTTTATGATGTTGTGGGAGAGTTTATTGCCTCTTCTGTTGCAGAATGTGTGAAGATGTGATGTAAAGAAGTACTATCTGGTCAGGCCACAGGGCTCAAAGGTCAGGCCGTATGCTATGGAGGAGCCTGAGTGCTCTTGATGGATGGGGAGAAAAACAGCTTTAGCCTGGGGCATTGTGACATCAACATTAGCGATTGTGACATCAGACTTGGTGGTAGTGACATTGAGGGGGTATTTTAACATGTGCTGAGCATCTCGGCTTTCCCATGACATCACTGGTGCTGAAGCCTGTTTTTATTTCTCTGTTGGCCAACAGCCTATGATGTGAAGTCCACTGCCACCACGCTAAGTTTCAGTAAGACACTGTGGCTTCAGTAAGACACTGGGGTTTCAGTAAGACACTGTGGTTTCAGTAAGACACTGGGGTTTCAGTAAGACACTGGGGTTTCAGTAAGACACTGTGGTTTCAGTAAGACACTGTGGTTTCAGTAAGACACTGTGGTTTCAGTAAGACACTGGGGTTTCAGTAAGACACTGGGGTTTCAGTAAGACACTGGGGTTTCAGTAAGACACTGTGGTTTCAGTAAGACACTGGGGTTTCAGTAAGACACAGGTTTCAGTAAGACACTGGGGTTTCAGTAAGACACTGGGGTTTCAGTAAGACACTGGGGTTTCAGTAAGACACTGTGGTTTCAGTAAGACACTGTGGTTTCAGTAAGACACTGTGGTTTCAGTAAGACACGGGTTTCAGTAAGACACTGGGGTTTCAGTAAGACACGGGTTTCAGTAAGACACTGGGGTTTCAGTAAGACACTGGGGTTTCAGTAAGACACGGGTTTCAGTAAGACACTGGGGTTTCAGTAAGACACTGGGGTTTCAGTAAGACACTGTGGTTTCAGTAAGACACTGTGGTTTCAGTAAGACACGGGTTTCAGTAAGACACTGGGGTTTCAGTAAGACACGGGTTTCAGTAAGACACTGGGGTTTCAGTAAGACACTGGGGTTTCAGTAAGACACGGGTTTCAGTAAGACACTGGGGTTTCAGTAAGACACTGTGGTTTCAGGACCGCAGTGACATGTGGCTCACATCTGCTGTTTTGCAGTGGACTCTCTTTCTCTCTCCTTCTGTCCTGCTATTCTCACTTTCTATTTATCTCTCATTCTCCTTCTTTCTCTTGTTTTCTCCCTCTCTCCCAGGCTTATTACACACTCTCTCTTTCTCTCTCTCCCTCCCATGCTGTGAAGAAAAATCTGCACTGTTACCAGCGTTTCAGGGTGAATTCAGCCTGCTGCAGTGTCTCTGTGCGCTGAGGGGGCCCTGATCTCAGGTGCAGTGTGGTCTGATAAGCCAGATGTGCAGGTGTCTGGTGGGTCTCAGGGTGGGGGGGCGGGGGGGTTCTGTGAAGGGCCCCTGACTCAGTCAGCCGCTGCACCCGCCCGCCATACCGCCATACCGCTGCTCGCATCATCAGGTGGGCGTGTCCCAGCCGCTGCACCCGCCCGCCATACCGCTGCTCGCATCATCAGGTGGGCGTGTCCCAGCCGACGCCGCGCTCCGCCCCGGGGCTGTGTGCTCACAGCCGTGCCTTCGTTTGGGAGCTTTGAGCGCTGAGCTCTGCCTCCCTTCTCAGTTATTACAGTTTCATTTTTCTATTAACAGCCACGTTTCATGTGATTGATGTGAGCTCCATTTTAAAACGCACGTTCAGCCTGATGAACTGTGGATGAAACGTGTGGCTTACAGGACTTTTCACTTTGCAGTTTGAGCACTGCTGCTCCTCAGTTCCTGCCTCAGTTTTGGGCTGTGATAGTCCCTGTGCTCGGTGCATGGGGACCCTCAGTCCTGTCAGCTCTCTTCTGCTCAAACCCGAGTCTGGGGAAGCCTGCGCTGCCAAAACGCTGGCCGGTTTGAGCCGTTCCTGTCTCTTGCGTAACTTTCCCAGCCGGTGTGTGGGCCTCACCACCGAGCCGCTCCACACTGCCAGACGCTCAGGCCGCTTGTTTTGGGAAACTGTTTCTGAGAAAATCAGCACGGTCCTGCCCCCGACTCTGGTCCTGCTGAGAGGGGAGAGCAGAGAGCGAGGGAGGGTGTGGAGGACACAGCCTGGCCTCTGCAGCTCTGGGGTGTCTGCGCACAGCCTGCACATGCAGTCTGCACATAGTCTGCGCAGGCAGGTGAGTGTGCACACAGTCTGCACAGGCAGGTGGGTCTGCACACAGTCTGCGCATGCATTCTGGTTCATAGGAGTATTAAATTACTGCCACTCTAACATGCTCTCTTATCTATGTGTCTCATGGAGGAGGAGAGAGAGAAGTCTTGGTGTGTGTTTGTTCTGTAGAGATAGATGGAGAGAAAGGGATGAAGAGAGAGAGAGAAGTTTATTATATTTGCATCCCCGCTGAAGTGCATTCATTAAAGTGATGCACCCTGGGAAACGGGCGGGGAGGTGCGGCCGCTGTCACGCTCTCTCTGCGTGATGTCGCTGGAACATCGTTTATCTTCACTGTGAGGATGGGAGGACACCACGCGCTGATGTTAATGGAGCTGCTTTGTAATATTTCCATGTAGACAGAACTAATGGACACAGCCCAGACCCTGAGAATCTCAATGAGCAATGCACACAGTGCTGCACATATTCACTTATTTTAACAAGCGTTTTCTCCAAGCCAGCATGGAGTTTTCAGAATTAGGGTTATATATGTGGGTCTTAGATCTTAAACTCAGGAGGAGGGAGGGAGGGAGGGAGGGAGAGAGGGAGAAAGAAAAAGGCTGGAGGGAAAGCACAGAAAGTTGGAGGAAGAGAGTGAGGGCCATGGAGAGATAGAGGGAAAGGGAGAGATAGAGGGAGAAGTGGTTGTGGAGAGAGATGGAGAGTGCTGATAAGCTATTTCCTGGTTCTGTGCTTGTGCAGGGCCAGTGGCCTCTCATCCATCTGGTTCAGCCATGCGTGTGTGTGTGCGTGCGTGTGTGTGTTCGTGTGTGCGTGTGTGCGTGCGTGTGCGTGTGCGTGCGCGTGCATGTGTTCGTGTGTGCGTGCGTGTGCGTGCGTGCCTGTGCGTGCGTGCCTGTGTGCGCGTGCCTGTGTGTGCGTGTGTGTGCACGTGTGTGTGTGTGTGTGTGTGTGCGTGTGTTCGTGTGCGTGTGTGTGTGTGTGCGTGCGTGTGTGCGTGCGTGTGTGTGTGTGTTCGTGTGAGTGTGTGTGCGTATGTGTGCGTGTGTGTGTGTGTGTGTTCGTGTGCGTGTGTTCGTGTGCGTGTGTTCGTGTGCGTGTGTGTGTGTGTGCGTGCGTGTGTGGGTGGGTGATCTAGCACGGCTTTCTGTCTCTCTGAGGGCTGGAGAATGCACGTAGCACAGATACCATTCAACTTATTTATGTTTACTTTGAGAAAACTGTACTTACTGTAGACAAAATTCTGAGATTTTCAAACGGCAGGTTTCATCAGAAGCTCTGCCACTTAAGAGCTATCGCAGAACAAAGGGAGCTGAAACAGGGCAGCCACTCTTCTCCTCGGTCTGATAGTGACCGCTCTTTTACCGCATGGCTTTCTTCTCTTTGAAAGGAAAGTCGTTTTTCCCCTCGGCTTTGGCTGCCATTTTGGCTCCAGCAGGCTGGAGACCAACAGAGGAAGAAGGCAGAAGACTGTCCTTTTTGGGGTGGATCATTCCGGGGCCGATCGATCGCTGGTCTCTCCAGCCAGTGGATGGGCCCGTCCCCCTGGGGACTGTTTGCACAAATAATGACTAATCAATATGCACTCGCCGCGGCGAATGCATTTCAGCGGCTGATTTATACCGCCGAACGGCTCGGGTCCCGTCCCCCGTCTCCCATCTCCCGTCCGGTCCCCTGTTCCGTCTCCCGCCCCCTGTGCCCCGCCCCCTGTCCCGTCCCCCGCCCCCCGTCCCCCGGCCCGGGTCTCATCCCTTCCCCCGTCCCCCACCCCCCGTCCCCCGTCCCCCGACGGCGCTCTCCGTCCTGGGGGCCCGGAGAGTATCGATAGTGATCAGACCTCAGATCCAGGGCTTATTGTGCTTTCAGAATATTTTAAGGATGGGGGGGGGGGGGGGTCAACATATTATTGTTTTATTTATCATTGTTTTATGGAAAACAAGTGGAAAGGCCACACTACATTTACAAGGATATAAAAGTTTATTGATATAAAATGAGTATGAAGATCAGATTCTTCACACAATATGAGCACATTTACAAGTGATTACCTCTTGTAGATATTGCAGAATGAAACTTTGCTGTGAAATATATTTTGCATTATTTCTTCCAAATAAACAAAAAAATCAACATTCACAACAAATTGAAGTTAATTGTTTTTTTGTAAGTCATACCACTTATCACTGAATAAATGTCACTACGTGAAGTCTGATTCCCTAGTGTCTGCGTTGGGTAGCATGTCCTGTGTGTGCACAACTGCCAGCGTTGGGTAGCATGTCCTGTGTGTGCACTAGTGCCAGCGTTGGGTAGCATGTCCTGTGTGTGCACTAGTGTCTGCGTTGGGTAGCATGTCCTGTGTGTGCACTAGTGCCAGCGTTGGGTAGCATGTCCTGTGTGTGCACTAGTGCCAGCGTTGGGTAGCTTGTCCTGTGTGTGCACTAGTGCCAGCGTTGGGTAGCATGTCCTATGTGTGCACTAGTGCCAGCGTTGGGTAGCATGTCCTGTGTGTGCACTAGTGCCAGTGTTGGGTAGCATGTCCTATGTGTGCACTAGTGCCAGCGTTGGGTAGCATGTCCTGGGTGTGCACTAGTGCCAACGTTGGGTAGCATGTCCTATGTGTGCACTAGTGCCAGTGTTGGGTAGCATGTCCTGGGTGTGCACTAGTGCCAACGTTGGGTAGCATGTCCTGTGTGTGCACTAGTGCCAGCGTTGGGTAGCATGTCCTGTGTGTGCACTAGTGCCAGCGTTGGGTAGCATGTTACATTACATTACATTCATTTGGCAGACGCTTTTATCCAAAGCGACGTACAAAAAAGTGCATTTTCATGATCGTAGACAACTGCTGAACACAGGTTCAGTAAGGTACAATTACTTATTTTGTACAGCTATTTCTAGCCGAATGTCCTGTGTGTGCACTAGTGCCAGTGTTGGGTAGCATGTCCTGTGTGTGCACTAGTGCCAGCGTTGGGTAGCATGTCCTGTGTGTGCACTACTGCCAGCGTTGGGTAGCATGTGCTGTGTGTGCACTAGTGCCAGCGTTGGGTAGCATGTCCTGTGTGTTCACTAGTGTCTGCGTTGGGTAGCATGTCCTGTGTGTGCACTAGTGTCAGCGTTGGGTAGCATTCAGAACCTGGAGCACTTCTCCACTACGGCTGACATACAGCAGTGCAGTTTGAAGTTGCCAGTCAAAGTTATAAATGCGCCCGTGATCAAGATCGTGTTCCTGTAATGAAAGTCTTGCCTTCCAGCTGAATGTCACTGATAGCCCTTTGGAGAGCCGAGAGCCATTTGGAGGCTTTTAAAAATAATACTGTCACTGTGAAGTGGTGTGTCTGCGCCCTGTCTGCCTGGGAGGAGGGAGACGAGCTTAAAACTTCATACACATGCTGAAACGAGACAATGCCTTTCAGAGTGTGACTGCTCAGTGAATGTAAAAGCCATCTTCTCTAATGGTGGCTTTTTAGGAGGCTGTGAACTGGAATCTCACTACGGAGTACGTCTGAGTCTTTCTGCAAAATGCATGCTTTACTAATTCTGCTGCTGTGCCCCCATAATAAACAGTCTAAAGAATAAAACACAGATATGTTAATGTTGTTCAACCTTAAAACCTGATTTAATAGCACGGTTGGGGGGGGGCACATTTCACTGTTTCCGTGTCAGTTTGTCAGGGTAGCGTTAGAGTTTTATTCTTCTGAATGCGGTCTTCTAAAGAAGGAACCATTAGAGGAGTTTTTGATTCGCACAGACAGTCCTGACAGTCTTAAACGCATTTCACATTCAGACACACACTGTTGTTCGCCCCCATTGTCAGGATTTTTATGTCAGAAGATTTTTGCTGATTAATATTGCAGTCTGCTCAGTCCGGTGGTAAAGCTTGTGGAATGTTTGGGGTATGTAACGGTGCTTTGGGGTATGTAACGTGCACTGGGGTATGTAACGTGCACTGGGGTATGTAACGTACACTGGGGTATGTAACGGGGCTTTGGGGTATGTAACGGCGCACTGGGGTATGTGACGGTGCACTGGGGTATGTAACGTGCACTGGGGTATGTAACGTGCACTGGGGTATGTAATGTGCTCTGGGGTATGTAACGGTACACTGGGGTATGTAATGTGCTCTGGGGTATGTAACGGTGCACTGGGGTATGTAACGGTGCTTTGGGGTATGTAACGGTGCACTGGGGTATGTAACAGTGCATTGGGGTATGTAACGTACACTGGGGTATGTAACGGTGCTTTGGGGTATGTAACGGTGCACTGGGGTATGTAACAGTGCACTGGGGTATGTAACGTGCACTGGGGTATGTAACGTGCACTGGGGTATGTAACGGTGCACTGGGGTATGTAACGGTGCACTGGGGTATGTAACGTGCACTGGGGTATGTTACGGTGCATTGGGGTATGTAACGGCACACTGGGGTATGTAGCGTGCACTGGGGCAGGTAATGGCGCACTGGGCCAGGTGATGGCGCACTGGGCCAGATTTAGGGGTGGGGGGGGTGACCTCAGACTTCCCTTCATGCAGGTGTTCTCAGGAAGATGTGAAAACAGCAGGCACCATCAGTACTGGAGAATTCTGGACTAATATGAAATACTGTGCTTCTGCTAGGGGAACGGTCTTCTATATGTGTAGGGTAAGGGGGGGTCAGGCAGAGATGGGGGCCATTGAGATCGTCTTTGATGTAAGTCTTCCTGCTGCGCTGAAAAAAAATCCAATTTCATCCCCTCCCCTCAGTCTCCTGACACGAGTGCCATGAGGAAGCAGATATGAGCCGTGTCCTGCTGGGGTGAGCTCTGGAAAAGGTCATGATTTCATTTCACAGTCCTGTCATGGCTGCTGCTGCGTTAGCTTTCAATAGCAGGCCCGACAGAACGTGTGTTTGGACAGAGAGAGGAGAGGCTACGCAGGCCAGGCCTCCAAATGAACTGTCTGAAGTGTGGAGGATACTGCAATATGTCTGAAAATAATAGAGCAGGAACAGCGAAGATTTGTTTTCATTCAATTAAAAAAAGCGAGCGTTCTTTCCCCGGGCCGGTGTGTATGCAGTCTGTGTTTGGTTTTCATGATTGAGGCTCTCACAAATATGTTATTATTTATTTCAGAATAGTTTCAAAAGTAATAAAGGAGGGAAGCCGTGGCGATGGCGAGGCGGGGATGGATTTCCTCGTTCACTTTGTTTTTCCTCCCGCAAAAACCCCCCACCCCCCCCCCCCCCCCTCGAGAGCTTCTTCCTGACCGAATTAGGGATGGAGTTTTCAGAAAGCAGGAAATGGGGTTTTAATAAAGTGGGGGATATTGCCTGTTGTTGCGGATATTTCTCACGTTATTAAAATGGTCATAGCAGACCCTGAAAGCTTCCGATACACCTCCCCCCATCTCTCACACTCTCTCTCCCTCTCTCTCTCCCCCTCTCTCTCTGTCTCTCTCTCACTCTGTCTCTCTCTCCCTCCCTCTCTCTGTCTCTCTCTCCCTATCTCTGTTTCTCTCTCCCTCCCTATCTCTGTCTCACTCTCTCCCTCCCTCTTTCTCTGTCTCTCTCTCTCTCTCACTCACTCTCTCTCTCCCCTTCTCTGTCTCTCTTTCACTCTCTCCCTCTCTCCCCCACTCTCTCCCACTCTCTCTCCCTCTCTCAGTCACTCTCTCAATCTCTCTCTCTGCCTCTCTCTCTCGTTTTCTCCCTCTCTTTTTTCTCTCTCTCCCTCCTGCTGTGTTTGCTGTACATTGTGTTGCTAAGACTCTGTTTCCTGTATTTTTAACCTCTGTGTCAACATTGTGACAGTCATGTGCAAAAACAGCAAACTCGGCGGAAGGAAGTTTTTGTTTTGCAAAAGACCGAACAACCAAACACTTTCCTCTGGGGAATATCTCAGCACCCAAAGTGTCTTAGCTGGTGGCGACCCTCTGGTTGTGCACTAATTAAGTAATCACATGTGAAACAGTGACATTCTCATGGTATTTGTATATGCCTCAATTTGTGCTTGGGATGCCAGTGTGCCACCATTCCTCCACTTTGTTTTTTGCATTGTAGTAAATCTTCATGTCATTATAAATAATCAGGAGGAAAGTATGGATAAGCAATGATGTCATTAGTAATAGAATGTATAGTTAGTTAGTAATAACATGTTTATTGAATGTAATAACATGTTTATTGAATGTAATAACCCCTTTAATGGTTTCCTCCCTAAGCCCTTGTGGCTATGCATGCGGGCCGGACAGGATGGCACAGAGAGCTCTGCGCTAGAGAGCGTGTGAGTAGTGTGTGAGTAGTGTGTGAGTAGCGTGTGAGTAGCGTGTGAGTAGCGTGTGAGTAGCGTGTGAGTAGTGCGTGCGAGTAGCGTGCGAGTAGCGTGCGAGTAGCGCGTGAGTAGCGTGTGAGTAGTGCGTGAGTAGCATGTGAGTAGCATGTGAGTAGCGTGTAAGATCACTGTAGCTGTGGAGCTGTAGTGTTTCATTCTTCACTCTCTTTCCTGTAGACCTTTCAACAGTTTTCTCTGCTGTAGACTGAAGTGTTCCTCTCTTTGCATGGATTTGCCTAATTTCCTTTCCTCTTTTTTTACCTCCTTCCTTCTTTTTTTTGCTCTTAACTGGTTGTTTTTACGCTGTGCCCTGTTGATTTGATTTCTCCTGCTTTAGTCCAGAATGTCACTGAGCAGAAAAGAACAGGTGACTGCAGCGGCTCATTCGCCGGTGCTCAAAGCGGGGCCCCTGTTAAATAATACCCCTAATGCCGTAATGAAACGGCCCCATCTTGCACCATGTTCATCTGACTCAGATTATAAGCATTAGAGAAACGCTCAGCTTATTGTTGGTAAACCAGATATCCATATAGCTTCCTAATTCATGCAAGCATTTTGGAAATGTGTTAAAATTTTCATTTGTAACTGTTGCTAATAATGTACTCTTGATTAAGAAGTGTTACTGGAGTATAATATTTGCATTATTCCTTCATAAATGATGAGAACAACTAGGATGTGTCCTCAGACATTTGGTCCTTAACAGTATCTTTGCTTGATGTACTTGTACTCGAGAAGTTGAAGTAGCCATGCGCTAAATCTTTATATTGATCATTGTTGCTACATCAGGTAGCCTTCAAAGCTGGAGTGATGAGGTGCGCGAGATTATAGTATTTCATATTTTTATTTTTGTTGAAACCTTCGATGATATACACTGCATACGGTATTATATTATTATTGTTTTGAGTGTCTCATGCATTACGGTGGTCAGGTTATTTTTCAGAATGTTGTTTTGAGTTGTTGTCAGGGATCACGTTTAAATGTATTTGATTTATGCAGATTTATGTTACCGTGACGCTCTAATTCATGCAGTGACGGAGCGCCATGGCTAATTATTAGAAAAAACACTGAACCCTGTATAATTATAGCCTAATAATGGCATATAATAAAAATTACTAATTTGCCTGACTAGGTTAGTCAAGAAATTTTGACTTATCAAAACTGCAAACCGCCAAACTGGCCTGTTCATGAGAAATCCAATATTCAGGTCTAGATTAACTTTCATTAAATTATTATGTGCGCAAAGTCAATGATAGCTTATCTAAATTAATAAAAGTAACCATTGTTATCTAGGCTCTTGTGTCTTCTTATTATTAAGATACTGTGTGCCCTTCAGTGATGTGGGAACTGGGAGAGTAATGCATTTCCCATACAAGCAAAAAATTGGCTTCATCAATTAATAATGGACAGCTGATTATGGGTTCTGGTGGTGTTTTCACATTTCATAAGTTGCAGAAAAGCAAGAAATTGTCAGTTCTATTTATATACCCCTGTGTGTATGTGTATATGTGTGTATATATATATATATATATATATATATATATATATGCAGAGATATGCCTATGAATGATATGCAGTATGTTTATATGTGTTCACTGTGTTTGTTTGGGGGTGTTTCCAGTCTGTATCAGAGGAGACATTGTGATGTCAGCGTTTGGTGGTGTTCCCAGTCTGTAGTGGAGGAGACATTGTGATGTCAGCGTTTGGGGGTGTTCCCAGTCTGTAGCGGAGGAGACATTGTGATGTCAGCGTTTGGGGGTGTTCCCAGTCTGTAGCGGAGGAGACATTGTGATGTCAGTGTTTGGGGGTGTTCCCAGTCTGTAGCGGAGGAGACATTGTGATGTCAGTGTTTGGGGGTGTTCCCAGTCTGTATCAGAGGAGACATTGTGATGTCAGCGTTTGGTGGTGTTCCCAGTCTGTAGTGGAGGAGACATTGTGATGTCAGCGTTTGGGGGTGTTCCCAGTCTGTAGCGGAGGAGACATTGTGATGTCAGTGTTTGGGGGTGTTCCCAGTCTGTAGCAGAGGAGACATTGTGATGTCAGCGTTTGGGGGTGTTCCCAGTCTGTAGCGGAGGAGACATTGTGATGTCAGCGTTTGGGGGTGTTCCCAGTCTGTATCAGAGGAGACATTGTGATGTCAGCGTTTGGGGGTGTTCCCAGTCTGTAGCAGAGGAGACATTGTGATGTCAGCGTTTGGGGGTGTTCCCAGTCTGTATCAGAGGAGACATTGTGATGTCAGCGTTTGGGGGTGTTCCCAGTTTGTATCAGAGGAGACATTGTGATGTCAGCGTTTGGGGGTGTTCCCAGTTTGTAGCAGAGGAGACATTGTGATGTCAGTGTTTGGGGGTGTTCCCAGTCTGTAGCGGAGGAGACAGTGGGGGTCCCCTGGCCGATGACAGGTTAATGAGGAGGAATAATGGGGTAATAAGAGAGAGACGGGGTGTCACCTGGGGTCACCATGGTGTGGGGAGGGGGGCGGGTCCACAGCAGTGAGGTCACCAGCCGCCAGCCCTCTCCGGTTTCAGGATGAGGAAGAGGTCATCCGTCACCTCAAATGGCCTGGACGGCGGGGGCTAACCGTTGTATATGCGGGCGGCAGTGTAGTATAATGGGTAAGGAGCTGGTCTCGTAACCTATAGGTTGCAGATTCAATTCCCAGGTTGGACGCTGTCGTTGTGCCCTTGAGTAAGGTACTTAACCTGCAGCACTTAACTCTCTTTCTATCTCTCTCCCACTCCTGTGTTCCTCCTCCACCTTCGTTCTGTTGCTGCTGCTCCTCTTTTCATGTTTTTAAAATGGTGAGACAGCAAAAAAAAAAGAGTTATATAAGAACAGTCACACAGTCACATGTCTGCGGCGTTTGGAACAAGTTGGCGGTTTACCTGAGGCGCATGGTGCATGGTGCATGGTGCATTGCGCATGGTGCATGGAGCATGGTGCATGGCACATGCACATTTTAAGGCGCTTGGCAGATGCTCTTATTCAGAGTGAAATGCTCAAGCAGTTCAGGTGAAGTATGGTGCTCAAGGGGACACTAGCTTTGCCCCGGCTGAGTACTGAACCTGCAACCTCTGGGTGACCCACAGTTCCCCAACCATCAATTTTTTTTTCATTTCAAGATTAATTACAAGCTTTTAGTATTTTTATAACACAGACTTTATCAACTGGGTTGAATTTTGCTCCAACATCCAAGATCATTAAACATTATTAGTTTAAGAATGGAAGCTACATATCAGCATGTATTCCCTGACTATTTGTCATACAATAAAAATAACAAACTTTGGTTGGACTGAAGTGCTTCCCAGAGTCTGGCCTGCTTGGTGAGAGATCATTATTAAATCCTTTTTGTTAGAATAGCTCTGTTGCTGTCAGTAATGCACAGTGACGTTGTGTCAGGAAGGAGACTCAGGGTCACAGAATGATGTGGCTGGATGAGGGTTAGGGACGGTGTCTGCAGCAGGGGGAGAATGGTAGTGTCATTTAGAGTAATTGCATCTTTGTTAACTTTCCTCCCAAAATGACCTTGCTGGCTACTGCAGCAAAATCTTTTTCTTAATAAATCCAGCTTTCACTATTAATGGGATTTCACTTTAATTCTGTGAGGGATTTATAGGATGTCAGCTTGAGCTCCGTTTTAAAAGAATGCCTTAACTCTGAATATATTAATTGTCAGGTTCAATAGAAAGGAAGTCTTTGAAATTTAAAGGGCTGGAAAAGTGAGTTCTGTCCCAGACCCATGTCTGATGGGACCGTTTAGCCCTTTTTAGGATGACTTTGGGACCCAGTGTAGGGCATCGCCTCTTAACATCCGCAGTTAATTATTTATGCTGTTGGTGTCAAAGCAGACCTCTCTGTTCATTTATTAACAAGCAGAGCCGTTTTTCCTTGACTTTCTCAAAGCCCATCAGCATAATTAGAAGGGAGGTTGGCGCTTGTCAGCCAACAATGTATAATTTATTGACAAAACGACCTTGTTTTATCCGCGCCTCAGAGATGTCACCTCGCATACGCCAAGTGGCGAAGTGCACAGGCCCTTTCTGTCCTGTCCCTCTGTGACTGGCTGTGGCTGAGACCAGCGTGTGAATCACATGTGTGTGAAGATCCTGAAAGAACATACAGAAAGTGCTCAAGGGCGAGAGCGACTCAGGGGAAGGAGGGGGCGAGAGAACAGGCGGGTGAGCGAGCTCTTCATTACTAATGACTCCCCATCGCCTCTTTGGCCCAAAGCAGCTCTCTCTGAGAGGAAGCCGAACAGCTTTGGCTGAGCGGAGGCTGCAGAATGGAGTGCTCTCTCTGAGAGGAAGCTGAACAGCTTTGGCTGAGCGGAGGCTGCAGAATGGAGTGCTCTCTCTGAGAGGAAGCTGAACGGCTTTGGCTGAGCGGAGGCTGCAGAATGGAGTCTATGTTTTAGCTCACAGCTCTCTCTGAGAGGAAGCTGAACGGCTTTGGCTGAGCGGAGGCTACAGAATGGAGTCCATGTTTTAGCTCACAGCTCTCTCTGAGAGGAAGCTGAACGGCTTTGGCTGAGCGGAGGCTACAGAATGGAGTCCATGTTTTAGCTCATTGACGGTTTGGCTGAGCAGAGGCTGCAGAATGGAGTCCATGTTTTAGCTCATTGACGGTGTGGGGTCGCAGTGGAGCTCATAAACTCTGTGACAGAGGGAACTGCCCCACTTGTTATGGAAGGTACTTTTGAGAAGGGGTCAGGGGTCACGGTCGGGGGTCAGGGGGTCAGTTGTTGAGGGAGTTGTTGATCATAAGGGCAGGAGATTGTCTCCAAGAAATTCTCTTCTAACAATATATGAGCTTGAGAGGCCTGATGTTATTTATTTATTTGCTTGCGCTGTTAGCGTCCGTCGCGTGTAAGCGCTAATCTGCATTCCTAGCACACTGACTGCTGTTCCCTCGGTTCTCTCTTAATAAAAATCACACAGGAGCCCTATCGCTCCTGCCTGGTCTAAACGCGAGCGTGTGGGTGCAGAGCGGTCTGTGTGCTGGGCAGGTACCTGCTCTCACACCTCTGGCATTTAACCCTTCAGGGGAAATGATATCGCCCTCCGCAGCCTGCATGGCTACTACCAATCAGAGGCTCAGTCTGCCTTTCACCTGCAAAATGGAGACCGGGCAGGAGAGCGAAACCCTGGACGCAGCTTCTCCTTTTCAGCTGAATGTGATTGGCCTTGTGAGTGGCTGCAGAGGGGAGGAGCTTCTGGGCTCTTCATTCTGGAGTCTCTGTTGGTCAGGGGTTAGGGGTTAAGGTCTGGGGTTACAGTCAGGGTTTTAGGTGTTAAAAGTTTAGAAATTAGGGATTGAGGGCTAAAGTTTTAGGGACTAGGATTTTGGACCAGAGTTTAGGGTTATTTTCAGTCTCTTTTCATCCATTAAAGGCAGACATGACCCCTCACCCTAACCCCTCACCCTAAGCCCCACCCTCTCAGAGTTTGGGTGCAGACCAGCATCATGCGGTTCTAAGCCTCTCCTGTGACCTCGTCCGGAGGTTCCGGGCTCAAACCCGCACCTTTTCCAGTGGGGGCTGGCTTTGAAATCAAAATAAATTTGTTTGGATTGTCTGCTCCAATTTTCTGAGACATGAAGATCAATGTTGTTTGTGCAGCAGCCTGGTCTGGTCTCCCATGTGTTTACAACTGTGTCTGGTCGAAGATTTTGGCCGGCCCTTCTGTGCAGTTGCATCCCTCGTTCGGCTGGTCTGTTGTGCTCATAAACCCATAACACTTGCCATATGAATGTTTTCTTTGTTGTGTGTTTATTTTTTCACACTTACAAATTTTTATTCTGTAAGCAGGTTGAGGTTTGGTTGGATACATATGCAAAATTAAGGGGATGTAAGCATCTAAAGTAAGATGAGAACGACTTTTGGATGTTTGGAACTTTTGTAGAATATTCTGGATACTACATATTGTTGTCTTTTCTCTGTCTGATTATCGAACGAAACCTCAGCTCAGTTAACACTGTATCGATCATGGTTTACTAGCCCTACTTAAGCTACATCCAGCACTATATCCTCAACCCCATTTACTGCCTAAAGCACAATATCCTCAATCTCCCTCTTGCAACTGCTACAGCGATCAGCATTATGCTGCAGATCTATAAGATGAGATGGGTCTGTGTCCATGTTAGAGACGCTGATTAGCACTGCTGCTACATGGCGGAATGTAATCTGGCTGCATGCTGTCCTCTCTCTGCCATTTTTTCCATGGTGTGGTATCTGAGGCTGTCTGTTATTACTGGCTGTGAGGACCCCTCAGAGCTGAGCCTGTAGTAGAGCTCCTTTCTGCCCCCATTAGAGAGGCTTGTTCCTGATTTGGGGTGACACTTGAGTTCTGTTTTTACCTCGACGTGTCCGTCCTGGTCAGTGGCGCTCCCTGACCCTCGTGTCTTTCGGCGAAACCCATTTCCTCGACCCCGCGTTCCCTCTGTGCTGTTGTGTCTCCAGAGGTCTGACAGAGTTGCTGGTGAGGTACGGATTGCTGGCAGTTATACAGGTTATTGTCATGGTGATACGGCCTTTAAGAAGCAGACTCCAGTACAGTGCAGCTCAACTCCAGGGCCTGCAGGCCACAGAGTACAGGTATTTGCTCCAACCATGCACTTCAGCACCTGATTTAACTCATTATTTTACCTGCTTGGTTCAGGAAGTGAGCTCATTGGTGAAATCTGGTGGTGCAGTACTTGGCTGGAGAAAACATCTGCAGACACTGTGGCCCACAGGACCTGGAGTTGAGCAGCGCTGCTCTTGTGTGTATCTAATAATATTTCTTTTTTATAATGATGTCTTTTTTATAATGAGGTGTCTTATTTACACCCATGCTCTTGAGTGTTTGTTTCCTGTGGTGCCTAATGGCCTCTCAGTCATAAGGTCTTGTTGTCCTGTCGGTATTTTGAGGCTGGACAGCCTGACTGTGCCTGTCGGAGGTGTTCACTGTGAGTTTAACTGGAAGGCGACTGCTTACATTTTAAAGGTTTCAGTTTAGCAGCTGATATATGGTCACATGCTGATGCGTACATTGCCTCCGCATAGTTTACACTTTTGCCACTCTTTGTTTCTTTCATTAAAAAGTGAAGTGAAGGCGAGGGAGGGAAGGATGGAGAGAGAGAGTGGGAGAAGGAGATGGAGAGAGAGAAGGGGAGAGAGTGGGAGAGAGAGAACCTCAGTGGATTGACTTCGTCTTATGCTGGCATTATTGGTAGTTGTGAGGTTAAATGATTGTTGCAGATTATAATAACATGCAGTGATAAGATTTCAGTGAGCATGTGTTGTGTCTTGCAGCAGTGCTGATTGATGGAGTGTCTCTCAGCACTGCAGTTGAGTTTTAATGTGTTGTGTCTTGCAGCAGTGCTGATTGATGGAGGGGTCTCAGAACTGCAGTTGAGTTTTAATGTGTTGTGTCTTGCAGCAGTGCTGATTGATGGAGTGTCTCTCAGCACTGCAGTTGAGTTTTAATGTGTTGTGTCTTGCAGCAGTGCTGATTGATGGAGGGGTCTCAGAACTGCAGTTGAGTTTTAATGTGTTGTGTCTTGCAGCAGTGCTGATTGATGGAGGGGTCTCAGAACTGCAGTTGAGTTTTAATGTGTTGTGTCTTGCAGCAGTGCTGATTGATGGAGGGGTCTCAGAACTGCAGTTGAGTTTTAATGTGTTGTGTCTTGCAGCAGTGCTGATTGATGGAGGGGTCTCAGAACTGCAGTTGAGTTTTAATGTGTTGTGTCTTGCAGCAGTGCTGATTGATGGAGGGGTCTCTCAGAACTGCAGTTGAGTTTTAAACCCTCACGCACTCGTCTTACTTCCTCAGTCTGAGTTCATTAAAGCTGAAGCTAATGCACCGATAGATCATGGGTTTGACAGAAGAGCATTATGTGAAATCTGATAATGATGCCTGGAAAGCAGAGGCCAGTCATATTAACATATGAATGTTTGTGGAAGCTGTAAGCAGCTGTCCCATCTTTGCCTGCGCTGACAGGTTTGTTTTCATGGCTAATAGATCACAAACACACCTGTGTTCCCTGAGTAACTGCATTGTGTCAGATCTCTGTGTACTTAACTACTAGAATATTCATTAGCTGAGGACATGATGCTTTGATCCTGTAATCCTTTCCATTAGACTGCTCTTTAAGGTATTTATTGATTGGATATTGAGCCAGTTATTATTTTTCAGGAGTGATTGTCATTATCTCATTCTCATAATTAAAGAAGCATTTCCTTTTCAGGAGGGTCAAGTGTCTGATAATTGAGTTGTCATCAAAGTGGCTGGAACTACATATGGATTACGTGATTCAAGTAATTTGCGGTTTGTGTTTTTTTTTGCTTGTTTGGTTTTGCTTCCTGTGTGTGTGCCCCCTTGTACACCTACCACCAGCAGGGTCATGTCTTTGCCCTGTATGTGATTGGTCAGTGTGATAAGTGAATCAACGCGGCAAGTATATCATAGTGTCACCCTTCCGCCGTTAAAACAGTTTTTATAGTTTTTACTGGCCTGTTTACGGCCCCTGTCCCAGCTCGCTGTCCCCCCCCCTTCCCCCTCTTTAACATTCGATACAGGAAGTGGCATGGGGGGGGAGAGGAGCATGTAATTCGCTGTCCCACTGATACAGGAAGTGGTGTGGGTGGGGGGGAGGTGGAAGAGGAGCGCGTAATTCGCTGTCCTGCTGTGTGGCGGCCGGTGAGGTGTGTGTTTTTCGGGGGGGGATGAATGCTGGCCTTGTGCTGACTGCAGAGGCAGTGAAACAGGATCCCACCACAGTGCACATGTGGAGAGGAATACTCTGCCCACCCCCCCCCTCCCAAACACTCCCACACCCATCCCCCCCCATACCCACCCATGCCCGACCTCCCCAGCCATCCCACTCCAAACTCCCCCACACCCACCCTCACACACCTACCCCCCAATCCCTCCCACACCCAAGCCCCCCTCCCCACCCCCCACACCTGGCCCGCTCACTGAACTCCCTCAGCCCTCCCACACCCAACCCCCTGACCCGTCCCACACAAGCCCCCCACACTCAACCACACCCCCTCTTCTCACTGTTTTAAGGGGAACTCCATTACTCTATGGGCTGAGTGGTGCCTGCAGTGCCAGGCCCTGGGTTGCGTGATGTATTCCAGTTTAACTGCAGAGGAGTGGAGACTCAGACAAATGAGACTTCAGTTAAATGAGCTGCAGGAGCCTTAGAGCGTGTTCTCACACGCGCTACCCACCACACCCCGCCCCCCCCCCCCCCAACGCTATCACCCCCACCCCCGCGACCCCCCCCATCCGCCTGTGTCTGGAACGCAATGTCACCTAATTGTCTTCCCCCTAATAGGACGATTAATATGCATAAGTATATATCCGGAACAAGTTCTGTGACACCACCTCCGCAGGGCTGTCGGGGGGGGGGGGGGGGGGGGGGGGCTGATATACTGTGCAAGTTAATTTGTCCCCCGCAAGGGCAGTTTGCCCATGATGCATTTGGGCATTTATGTATTTAATATATATATGCACGGTGATTGCCTGAGGTTGTGCTTCTCTGCTCTTGGCCTCGGAGTGACTCCCCTCGTTAATGTGCTCACTGATCGTGTCGTGTTGCTGATTGTCCTTTACATTGTGAACATCTTAGCCAGGCCCATTTTAAATGAGAACTTTCCAGCATGTACTGCGCTGATTACATAGAGGCTAATTAAATCCAGTGCAATCAGTTTTCACATGCATCTCAAATAAGGCATTTTCTCACACTGCAGTCCTGTACTGTCAAGAGACTGTACATAAATACAGAATATTTAGCTTTGCTTTCAATAGCACTGACACAAGTGAGAGAATGGGCGTAAGGAACACTAAAAGTGATATCTTGTGATTTACCTGGCTGCCTCACACAGCTCAAGTGCATGTTAATGCTCCCAGTGTGCCTCCCTCCATTCTGTATGCATTCCACACTGCCATAAATCAAGCGGCAGACACACTTGAAAAATGTCGTCGGAGATTTAGCTCAGCTATCTGAAGCAGTGTGAGAATCGATGTACGCAATCCTGTAAAGATAACAAGGTCCTTGTGCTTCTAGCGGACACTCACACAACTCAAGCACATGTTGACACTGACATTTCACCCTTTCTACATGCCCATTACATTTAAATATTTAGCAGACACTCTTATTTAGACTGAATTCCACAGCTTCCATGTTATTGTTTTTTTAAACATCAAATCAATTTATACAGCTTGCTATTTGTCCAGCATAATCTATACATCCTGGGAATTGAACCTGCAAGCTCGGCTGTGTGGGCGTGGGTGTGCGGGTTTGAGCGCGTGCAGCGGTGTGTCCTGCCGGGGCACGGGCAGGCTCTGACTGGACTCCTCTAACCGTCCCGTCCCAGCCTATCTGTGGGGTGGTGTGGAGAAACACAGGTGCAGCAGGGAACAGTACCAACCCTGTTG
The DNA here is from genome assembly GCF_013347855.1 of Anguilla anguilla. Taxonomy (NCBI): domain Eukaryota; kingdom Metazoa; phylum Chordata; class Actinopteri; order Anguilliformes; family Anguillidae; genus Anguilla; species Anguilla anguilla. The sequence continues at coordinate 438,511 of NC_049208.1, read as the reverse complement.
ACCCCTGGAGGACAGAGGAGGACGCTCGATACCACCCCTCTTTACCGCGGGCTGCTGCTCTCAGACTGAGTGGCTGTTGACTGGCCATGGCAGCATTTACGTGCGAGAATCCCCCGCTTTAATCCTCCTGGCCTCCGGGGGGCGCACTTCGTGCTGTCGGGGGCTGATGTACACCCAGAATCTGCTCCTGGTGTCAGAGTAAATGGGCGTGTCATTCACGGGAGCATTAGAAAACGCCAGCTCAGTATTGCCAGGCATTCCCAGGCATTCCCGTGTATTCCCAGGTATTCCCAGGTATTCCCAGGTATTTCCGGGTGTGCTCCTTCCGGCCCCTGCCTGGATCAAGGTGTGAATCCCAATTCCGCCACTAGAGGAGTCTGAAATCTGATGTACGTTTAATCTCCTGATGATATGCAAAAAGATTCAAGATCAACACTTGAATTTAATCACCCTTCAGAGAAGGATATATTGCATGTCTCCACAACTCGGAAACTGGAAATGAAAAGAATTCATTACGACAAGAAAGAACATTTATTGAAATAAGATACATTTCAGTTGACTTGCTGGATAGCCGTAGGAATGAAGAAAATATCACGCATATCATCTTATCATAAATCCCACACCAGTGAGCTACGGCTGGCTCCAGTGACAGGTCCTGTTTAATAATTTGCCCAGATTTAGACCCTGTCATGTAACCAAATGTAAAAGGAGGGATTTGTGGGATAGCTCCCTGCCTCCTGTCAGTCGGCTGTTCTGAGTGATGACATCAGCAGGGCGGCCATGCTCCTGGTCCCAGAGGAGGCCGTGTGATCAATCACAGCAAGTGAAACGGGTTGAGCAGGTTACAGTTGATGTAATAAACTAACTGGAAAAGTAGAAGTCCAGATGAAGGGAGGTATAGTGATCTCTTCTAATACGCATTGCCGTAACTTTTTTCAAGGAGAAAAACATGGAGTCTGCTTTAACAGTAATAATAAAATATGATAATAGACTTTGTGTCAGCACGTTTCAAGGGGATATAAAGTATACTCCTGCTGGTGAAGTCTGCTTCTCTCCCCTGGAAAAAGTAACCGGAAAGCTGGTTTATGTAAAAGCCCAAACGTGGTCTGCCATGATGCCGAGCGGTCTCTGAAGGAAAGGCATCCATCTTGTTTGCCGAAAGGCAGCGGTGACATTATACTGCATGAACATCGGCATGCATAATCACCCACCGGTCCTGTGACTTCCTGTTTACTGCGCTGCCGTAGATTGATAGTGAGATGCTGAGACTCAGCTCTGGATACACAGACTCGGTCGTAGCAGAAATGGCGGTGGTGATATGTTAGATTTATAATCGATTTAGATGTGCAGCCCTGGATTCTTCTTGATAAGCCAGGTATGACATTCTTTATTTTATTTTTTAAATCGGTGTGTTTCCCTGTCTACTGGTTTCTTCTCTCAGTATACACAATAGTTTTTATTCTGAACTCTTCCAGTTAAGTTTGCTAAAGTCACATGACCAAACGCAGCTACGTTAAGCACTGCAGCGGCTCCGAGGCCTTTGAAGAGCCCTTTCAGAACGTGCTTTTGAAGACCCCCCCCCCCCCCCCCCCCCCCCCCCAGCACGGGTCCTGTGCTTTTCAGAAGTGCCGGGATGAACTCTTTCCTTTATCTGTTAGCATGCAGAGCCCAGTGCTTTCACCTCCTCTCTCCTCTGCTGAGTCTTTCACCTCCTCTCTCCTCTGCTGAGTCTTTCACCTGCTCTCTTTTCTCTTGCTTCTGAGTTTTTGTTCTCCGGAGAGCCACGGAAAGGCCAGGGAAAATCTGCTTGCAGGGGGTCTGTTGGTGAAGCTGGACTGAGACACCTACAGTAGATTAAGTGAAATGTGCAACACTGCTAGCCAGTGGCGTTTGAAAGGGGCTGGAATATTTCCTGTTGTTTTCCGCTCCGCACTAATCGCACTGCAGACAGGTGTGTAATCGCACTGCAGACAGGTGTGTAATCGCACTGCAGACGGGTGTGTCATCGCACTGCAGACAGGTGTGTCATTGCACTGCAGACGGGTGTGTAATCGCACTGCAGACAGGTGTGTAATCACACTGCAGACAGGTGTGTCATCACACTGCAGACAGGTGTGTAATCACACTGCAGACGGGTGTGTAATCACACTGCAGACAGGTGTGTCATCGCACTGCAGACAGGTGTGTAATCGTGTGGCGGAGAGGTGTGTAATCGCACTGCAGACGGGTGTGTAATCACACTGCAGACAGGTGTGTAATCGCACTGCAGACAGGTGTGTAATCACACTGCAGACAGGTGTGTAATCGCACTGCAGACAGGTGTGTCATCGCACTGCAGACAGGTGTGTAATCGTGTGGCGGAGAGGTGTGTCATCGCACTGCAGACAGGTGTGTAATCGCACTGCAGACAGGTGTGTCATCGCACTGCAGACAGGTGTGTCATCGCACTGCAGACAGGTGTGTCATCGCACTGCAGACAGGTGTGTCATCGCACTGCAGACAGGTGTGTCATCGCACTGCAGACAGGTGTGTCATCGCACTGCAGACGGGTGTGTAATCGCACTGCAGACAGGTGTGTAATCGCACTGCAGACAGGTGTGTAATCACACTGCAGACGGGTGTGTCATCGCACTGCAGACAGGTGTGTAATCGCACTGCAGACAGGTGTGTAATCGCACTGCAGACAGGTGTGTAATCACACTGCAGACGGGTGTGTAATCACGCTGCAGACAGGTGTGTAATCACACTGCAGACAGGTGTGTCATCGCACTGCAGACAGGTGTGTAATCGCACTGCAGACAGGTGTGTAATTGCGCGGTACAGGAGCTAATCGCTGGATAAACTCTCAGCGCTGAGGAAGCTTCTCTTCGCTCTCGCTGTGCGGTGTGGCGTCCATTTGCGAGGGCTCCTGCGCGTGGCGTGTAATCGCGGTTCTGTGTGCGTGGTGTCCGTGCACCTGCGTGTGGCGTGTAATCGGTGGTTACTGTGAGCGTGGTGTCCGTGTGCCTGCGTGTAATCGGTGGTTATTGTGAGCGTGGTGTCCGTGTGCCTGCGTGTGGCATATAATCGCAGTTCCTGTGAGCGTGGTGTCCGTGTGGCGTGTAATCGGTGGTTCCTGTGAGGGTGATGCAGCTGTCCGTGTGGGACGCCCACAGCGAGGAAGTGTTGTGGTCTGACTGACCCGCCCGGCTCTGAACAGTGATTCAGCGAGAAGTCTGTGCACTGCACCCCGTTGGGGCAGAGGGGCAGGTGCTGTAGACTCCCCAAACTCTCCCCTACACCCCTTTATGAGGGATTCACATGACTGCCTTTATATGACAGGGGAACATGCTGTAAAAGGTGTACAGTATATAGAAATAAAATATAGTACTAAGATATTGCCACACTTCACAGGATATTGGAATTATACACATTATTGCTTTCAGATATTGCAGTGTGTTACACTGCGGTGAAATCAATTTAATAATGTTTACAAAAAAGCAAATATATTTACAGTATATTGGAGCATTCTGTCTGCAGTGAAGTTGCTGCCTTTGTAAAAAGCGAACTGACCCAGATATCCACCACTGCAGTATGAAACAGCAGGCAAAGGGGGGAAGTAATAATGTTCTATAAGCAAACCGAGATACTGCTCTTCTGTCTGTCTGCTATAATAACAGCTGGAGCACATCTATCCTTCAGAAAGACAGCTCTGCTTTCAGCATGGCTGTTAAATATCCCCTTTGCTCTGTGTGCTCAGGGGTTAATGATATGAGTAATGTCATTAGCATTATCTATTTATTCAGTCTAAAGTTCAGCACGTGTGCTCAGTCAGCCTGCCCTGTATAAATAAAGGTTAATACTAATAAAATGAATATTGTTTAGTTGATTGTATATTATGAATCAATTCCATTTTTATTTGCTTCCTGTGCCCCTGTAACAGTGTGCCTGGATGGGCAGCCACACCTAGCCTCGTGCTATGGGCTGTGCTGGGGGGCGGTTGGGGAAATGCACAGGACTACTCTGTATGACTGCCTTCTATGGTAGTATTGGGAACGTCTCTAATTCTTCATCCTAACCTTGTGCTCTCTCTTCTTCTGCAGTTCTCATTGTACTGAATTAGTGATATAAATCACTTGCATAGGAGATGAAGTGTGATAGCACCACTCAGGCAAGTGGACTGTATATGTATATACTGTATATATAGAGGCTCTGGTAAGGTTCAAAGAAGGGCAACCAGATTGGTCCCTGGTATGAAAGATAAAAGCCATGAGGAAAGACGTAAGATGCTTAATCTCTCAAGTTTAGCAAACGGAGACTCGCGGGTGATTTGATTGAGGCTTTTAAATTCATAAAGGGGATCAACAATGTACTACAAGAGTTTCTTTAGGTTGAGTTCTGTTAGTAGAATAAGGGAACATAAATGGAAATTAGCAAAAGGTAAATTCTTCACAGACATTAGGAAGTACGTTGGGAGTAGTCACTGTGTGGAATAGCCTGTTTGGTCATGTAGCAGAGACAGAAACTCTGGGGATTTTTAAGACCAGACTTGATACTATCTAGTCTGTAAGTAATCAGTGCACTAGGTAGGAAAATGGCGAGCATTGTCGGGCTGAATGGCCTGTTCTGGTCATTATGGTATGTTGTTATATGCAGTATCACCCATCATTAAATTGAAAGTTGTCGCAAACTGGCTGAATGTTGTGAACTACTAGATAAATTATTTTGGTTTATATATACTGTCATGGCGGGACAGTGCTTCTGTAGGGCTGCTTGTTCTGTGGTTCTGGCTGTCAGTATGAATTCTGCTGATTTATACTGCTGACAGGAATTGGTAAATCATTAATGTTGCGAGTGAAAATGTGCCTGCAGAAGAAGTGTCTTTAATGAGCACAGACCATGACACGTGCAGTACTCCCTGTCTGTCTGGGTTCTGAACATCACGTAATGGTGCCACGACAGTCTTACTGTCAGGGACATGCACCGTGCTTCTCTCTGTTCCTGTGGGTGTCCTCCGTGGTGCATCATGGGAAAGCAAAAACTGCCGACTGTCATTTATCTAGCCTGCTCTAGAGTGGAGTGAGCGGTCTCCGTGCGGCTCGGTCATTGCGTCTGCGTTCAGTGTGAAGGGTCTCAGTCTCTTAGCCAGAGGGCTGGAACCCAGTGAGACGTCCTGGTTCTGACTCACACTGAGCTCCGTAGAGCCGGTCTCTGTAAAGCTACTGAGAACTTTAAACCCAGGGGAAGTCTTCGGTTGGACGTTACCATCGTGTACTAGGCTAACCAGGTTCATATGTTTCGACTGACTCGGTCAGTGCGTCTAATCGACTGCATCATTAAAAATGGACTAAATCTGAGAACGTCGACTTTGTTCCTTGGAAAATGCTAAGCCTTTTTCCTGTTTTAAAAAACATTTCATCGAAAAAAGTCCAAGCTGTTTTGAAATATCAATTTTAGATACATGTAATTCATGGGGAGCTGTTGAGGTTCTTTCCCCAGAAAACCACTTTTATGTTTTTGTTATCGAAACTGCATGTAACTGTTTTGTTTTGTATTTTGCCAATTGTGTTTAAGTATTCAGTGCCCTGAAGAGAGTTGATTGCTTTATTGATTAATTGATAGATTCATTGATTTTGCTCCGTCTTTGTTTATTTTTTTCTCCATCCCCTCAGCAACCGGCTGACGCTTAGCAACCATGACCGGATACAGCGTCTGCGGCACGAGTTCCAGCAGGCGCGGCAGGAGGAGGAGCCCGACGAGCGCCGGCGCACGTACAGCTTCGAGCAGCCCTGGGTGAGTGTGTAGCCCCCCCCGGCTGCCCCCCACGGCTGTCCGCGGCACGCCCCACTAACTCCACTACCAAGCCCCCCCCCCCCCCCCAAACACCGGCGCTAACCCCCCACCTGCATGCAGAACAGAGGCGTGGCCGCACGGACAAGCTAACACCTAACTCCGCCCTGCCCCGCCCATCACGTGACATCATCACCCAAGCCCCGCCCATCACGTCATTCCCACCCGTCCCTTCACCCGTCCGTCCAGCCTTCTCCCCCTGAGGGTCCGGGACTGTGAGGACTATGGGCAGGGCCCCCGAAACAACGAGGCCTAACCCCCCCCCCCCCTCGAGGGAGAACTGTTTGTGGGCTTCACCTTTTTATAATAATTTAAAAAACTAAATAAAAAAAACTTCATCTCATTACCTTCTATGTGCCTTTGTGAAAATGTGCTTAGGAATGTGTGTTGTCTTTTTTCTCTCTTTTTCTGCCTGGGAATGAAAAACCAAAAAATGAGTGTCATTTGGGAGCTCTTTTGCAAATAAATAAAGAAAAAAAAATGTAAGAAAAACCTGCTTTGATGAACCATAATCTCTCAATGATTTACATTCAAGTGGCCATTAAAGGAACGTTCTGATTACTTTCCAACAATTTGCTGAATTGACTTGTTTTCTTGCAGAAGACTTTAAACGTTGCACTATTTTCCACTTCTACATTCCTAAGGGCCTCTGTCAATTATCTTTGTGTTGTTTTTTAATAAACATTCTTATTAAAATGAAATCACAGATGGATCCAATATTTGGAGCACATTTTACAAACTTATTTGAAATCACTGTCTTTCTTTTTTGCCTGTTTTATGAGTTATGCATGCTATTGTTCTGTAATTTAAAATGCAAGTCTCTTTCCAGAAGCGCTGCCATTTTTACCCTTGTTCACATATATTTCTATATCTATGTATAAATGTGCAAAAATATTTGTACCTGTTTTTAGAAAGTTGTATCAAAATATAGTGTTCGTCTTGTAAGGTCAGGGTTTTTAGATTTGGTGTATTTGTGAATGTTTCTGTGTTCTTATGGGGGTGTAAATCTTTTTTTTTTCTTCTTTTTTTTTCTTTTTTTAAACAAAGTGTTCCTGTTTCTAAGATCTGTCTATGGGAATAGATGAATTTAACCTTGACATTCAACTTTTTTATGACCAAAAAAAAAAACCTAAATAAAAATATGGTGGTGTTTCTATATTGCAGCTGAAGTTTTTGTTGTAATTTTGAGGGGAGCCTGTGTATGTTGTCCCATTGTGTTTTTTCCTGCTCAGTAGAGATTTCCTGTGTTTGCATGTGGAGGTGTGTGGGGCAGACAGTCTGCATATTTGCTCACCTGTCTTCCAGGGTAACCCCTTAAGCAAATATTAAACACTGAAATGTATTGTATAGTGGAAGTATACAGTATATATGTCACTTAAAGAGAGGAACATTAGGGTCAAGTGAGGAACGTTAGGGTTAGGGTCAGGTGAGGAGTGTTAGGGTTAGGGTCAGGTGAGGAGTGTTAGTGTTAGGGTCAGGTGAGGAGTGTTAGGGTTAGGGTCCGGTGAGGAACGTTAGGGTCAGGTGAGGAACTTTAGGGTCAGGTGAGGAACGTTAGGGTTAGGGTCAGGTGAGGAGTGTTAGGGTTAGGGTTAGGTGAGGAACGTTAGGGTCAGATGAGGAGTGTTAGGGTTAGGGTCAGGTGAGGATGGTTAGGGTCAGGTGAGGAACGTTAGGGTTAGGTGAGGAACGTTAGGGTCAGGTGAGGAACTTTAGGGTTAGGTGAGGAACATTAGGGTCAGGTGAGGAACATTAGGATCAGGTGAGGGACCTTTAGGATCAGGTGAGGGACGTTAGGATCAGGTGAGGAACGTTAGGGTCAGGTGAGGAGTGTTAGGGTTAGGGTTAAGTGAGGAACTTTAGGGTTAGGGTCAGGTGAGGAACGTTAGGGTTAGGGTCAGGTGAGGAATGTTAGGTTCAGGTGAGGAACATTAGGTTTGGGGTTAGGCCCTTGGTTGTTTGCCTCCACTCCACTGTAATCCTGTGCAGTTTGTCTGTGGAGTCTGGAAGCTTCTTTACCGTGAGCTGCTTGTTCTCCTGCTCTGGGTTACGCTGGTTTGAAGTGACAGGACTGCTGGGTGACCCGCAGGGTTTCCTGGGATTGAGTCCACTGTTTTGTTTCTGGCTGTGGCCAGGGTGTGGAAGCACCTGGGGACTGTCAGCACCGTTTGGTGAAGCCTGCCACTGACATGAAACATGGCTGCCATTTTTGAACGTGGCGTTGGGAACAAAAACAGGGAACGTGTCTGGGTGGCGGTGCAGATGTTATGGTTCTTCCCTTGAAATGGAGCAGACCGCCAGCCTCAGAGAAAAGCCCAGAAATGAAAGAGAGTTCCAGAAACTAAACCCTGCCTGAGGGGGTCTCGCAGTTTCAGTCAAAACAAATGTTTAATGTTAGCCGCTAGCTAGTCCTAAAAGGTGTTGAAATCCTGACTGGGCAAATAAACAGTTATTACAGCCCTTAAATGCTTTTTGAATTATGGACAAAACACAGGCAGTGTAGAACGTGGCGGTCTGCTCAGAAAGCGCTCTTTGTTCGCCCGTCTCTTCGCCGGGAGGTTCTGGAACCTTCCACACGGTTCTCTGGGAAATGTAAACCTGGCACACTGACACACTCGTTCACGCTCCGCTTTAGGAAAAACAACGTGTTTGCTCTTCTACCGAGTGCTGTACACCTTCTGAATGGCCTACATCTGTGTGTGTGTGTGTGTGTGTGTGTGTGTGTGTGTGCGTGTGCGTGTGCGTGTGTGTGCGCGTGCGTGCACTCATGCGTGTGTGTGTCCTTTTTGCTACCCCAGTCCTAAAATAAGAGAAGTGTCTCCAGAGGTCACTGTATGCTGTGTGTCTGGTCAGACAAAACTGAGATGGATTCAGGGAGCTTTTATGGTCTGACCACCCAAAGCCTGCCTTTCATAATGACTGAGTTTAGCAGGGTGCCCAATCGCAACCCCCTGTAACGTGTGGATCTTCATACCCTGCATCGTCCATCCCTGGCATTAAGTTTTATAAATACTGTATATGCTATTAAATATCACTGCTCAACATTTAGCTTGCGGTACAATATGACTGGAACACAATAATAGCATTATGGCTTTGAATGTAATATTTGGGGAAAGCCGATTTGCTCTCTCGCTGTTGAGGTTTCCTGTGTGTCTGCCCTTTGACCCCGTCTCTCTCTGCGCATACCTGCTGTAGCCCCTTCTTGGGTTGTCCCTGCTCTGTCGGAACTGTGCTGCTGAATCATTCAATCATTGCTGTGCATTATCCTCTGATAGGCTTCAGCAAATGCCCACCCTAGCAACAGGCTGCTTCCTGTCTCTGCAACACGCCATCATTTGGCCTCTCTTCTGCAATCTATCGCTCAGCCTTTAGTCTCTCTCTCCTTTCACCCGATCCTTTCGCCCTGGAGGGGTGCGACTGTGCCCAGGTGCAGCCTCCTGTTCGCTGGGCTGATCTCCCTCACCTGTGCTGCTCCCCACTGGTGGACCTGTCTACCAGCTACACCCAAATTCTCAAAACCATCTGAAGACGTCTTTTATTGTGCTTTTATATAATCTACTGTATATATGACTGGTTGGGCTGTGCCTTGCTGGTGTTCAGGGTGCTGTATGGTTTTTTTGGGGTGCTGTACAGGTCCAGGGTGCTGTATGGTTTTGGGGTGCTGTACAGTTTCAGGGTGCTGTATGGTTTTGGGGTTCTGTACAGTTTCAGGGTGCTGTATGGTTTTGGGGTACTGTACAGTTTCAGGGTGCTGTATGGTTTTGGGGTGCTGTACAGTTTCAGGGTGCTGTATGGTTTTGGGGTACTGTACAGTTTCAGGGTGCTGTATGGTTTTGGGGTGCTGTACAGTTTCAGGGTGCTGTATGGTTTTGGGGTGCTGTACAGTTTCAGGGTGCTGTATGGTTTCAGGGTGCTGTACAGTTTCAGGGTGCTGTATGGTTTTGGGGTGCTGTACAGTTTCAGGGTGCCATATGGTTGTTTTTAACTGCTCTGCCCTTTGGTGTGTGGCGCGCTATGATTAGCGTTAGCGTTCAGTCAGTGATTCATGGTATACATAAAAAATGCTTTTTGCATCAGTCTTTATCACTCTGTTTCTTTCCTGTGTGTCATTGGTATAAAAAGCTCTTTTTTGTTGTTGAAATCACTGGTTAGCGTCAGGAAATGACATGAATTCAGTGGTTTCATGGAAGGCGGAGGGATTAAGTACAATTGCTTTGACACGCTGAACAGCATGTTTGTTTTGGGAGATGAGATGGAGAGAATATGGAATGATTTGAAAGTGACTCATTGTTCTCTTGTTGCAGCTGTTCACAACAGATGCCAACAGAACCTGCTGAATCAGTCTTATTCTCTACCTCCTGTGTGTGTGTGTGTGTGTGCATGCATGCGTATGTGAGTGTGTGTGTCTGTGTGCGTGTGTGTGAGTGTGTGCGTGTGCGTGTGCGTGTGCGTGTGTACATGCATGCGTGTATGTGTGTGTGTGTGTGTGTGTATGTGTGTGTGCGTGTGTGCATGCGTGCGTGTATGTGTGTGTGTGAGTGTGTGTGCACGTTCATGGTATTCATCATTATCTGAATAGCACACAATGATGCCTATTTCTGTCGCGTTTGGCTCAGAGATATTGAATTTCAGTTTGGGAGATAAGCTCTTCTGTCATTCTCTGCCATTATCCCTTCAGCGCTGTAGGAAGTTCTGATAAGACTCCCAGTGCAGACACCTCAGTCCTGGAATCTGCCACAATTTCTGAACACTTTGAACTGAATATTAAAGTCCTCTAAGCAGCAGAACACCTTAAACTGTTACACTGTATATAACCCTCCCCTTATTACTGCGGCTGGGTCAGGAGAGCCTCCGCTCAGGCTGGTGAGGTAAGTCCCTAAGGCTGGGGAACTGGGTGTGCTTTAAAATGGAGTGGGAGGAGAAGCAATCAGTTATTTGGGAGATGATTTTGTGGTGTCTCCATGGCAGTGTGGAGTCAAGTAAGTACATGCCAGTAAATTAAAAGGCTGCACATTGGCTGTGGTTGCGATTGGGGAATTTCATTGGCTGTGGTTGCGATTGGGGAATTTCATTGACACTGGTTGCGATTGGGGAATTTCATTGGCTGTGGTTGCGATTGGGGAATTTCATTGGCCATCTTGAATGAGTCAGGTTGTTTTCTGTATTGTAAGATCTGCAAAAGTCATTGAACAAACGTCATTATTAAAAAATTGGTACATTGATAAGCTTTTCTGGGCTTGTGCAGCTAGTCGTTATTAAATGAGTGTTTTGTTCTGTTGTTGAAATGCGAATGTGTGTAGGCTATGCAAACGAGCCTGATGGGACAGTCAGATCCGTGCTTTTACAGCATTAACGGCTAACAACTACTAACCTACACTTACCACTAAATCTCTGTCGTAACCACCGTTAACCTACGCCACTGGACGGCTCAGTCGATGATGCGGAGGGTGAGGTCGGGCCCCGCAGCTCGTTTCTTGGTAAGTATTCATGCATTCCCCCTTGTGGGTTGTGAGTAATTGCAGTTCCTCCTCCAGGCCAGTGGGGGCAGCAGCGGTGGAGGCTCGTATGGGATGCAGACGGGACGGCACTCTGTTTCTGTGGAAGTGCAGGTGCAGAGGCAGCGGCAGGATGAGAGGGAAGCCTTCCAGCAGCCCCAGAGACAGTACAGCTCTCTGCCAAGGTCAGGGTCGAACTGTATAACACTGCACTGAAACACTGTGAGGCCAGAGTCGTACTGTATAACACTGCACTGAAACGCTGTGAGGTCAGAATCGTACTGTATAACACTGCACTGAAACACTGTGAGGTCAGAATCGTACTGTATAACACTGCACTGCACTGAAACACTGTGAGGTCAGGGTTCGTACTGTATAACACTGCACAGAAACACTGTGAGGCCAGAGTCGTACCGTATAACACTGCACTGAAACACTGTGAGGTCAGAATCGTACTGTATAACACTGCACTGAAACACTGTGAGGTCAGAATCGTACTGTATAACACTGCACTGCACTGAAACACTGTGAGGTCAGGGTTCGTACTGTATAACACTGCACAGAAACACTGTGAGGTCAGGGTTCGTACTGTATAACACTGCACTGAAACACTGTAAGGTCAGGGTCGTACTGTATAACACTGCACTGCACTGAAACACTGTGAGGTCAGGGTCGTACTGTATAACACTGCACAGAAACACTGTGAGGTCAGGGTTCGTACTGTATAACACTGCACTGAAACACTGTAAGGTCAGGGTCGTACTGTATAACACTGCACTGAAACACTGTGAGGACAGAGTCGTACTGTATAACACTGCACTGAAACACTGTAAGGTCAGGGTCGTACTGTATAACACTGCACAGAAACACTGTGAGGTCAGAGTCGTACTGTATAACACTGCACTGCACTGAAACACTGAGGTCAGAGTCGTACTGTATAACACTGCACTGAAACACTGTGAGGACAGAGTAGTACTGTATAACACTGCACTGAAACACTGTGAGGTCAGATCCCCGTGTCACTGCACAGAAACACTGTGAGGTCAGATCCCCGTGTCACTGCACAGAAACACTATGAGGTCAGATCCCTGTGTCACTGCACAGAAACACTATGAGGACAGAGTCGTACTGTATAACACTGCACTGAAACAGTGAGGTCAGATCCCTGTGTCACTGCACAGAAACACTGTGAGGTCAGATCCCTGTGTCACTGCACAGAAACACTGTGAGGTCAGATCCCTGTGTCACTGCACAGAAACACTGTGAGGTCAGATCCCTGTGTCACTGCACAGAAACACTGTGAGGTCAGATCCCCGTGTCACTGCACAGAAACACTGTGAGGTCAGATCCCCGTGTCACTGCACAGAAACACTGTGAGGTCAGATCCCCGTGTCACTGCACAGAAACACTGTGAGGTCAGATCCCCGTGTCACTGCACAGAAACACTGTGAGGTCAGACCCCCGTGTCACTGCACAGAAACACTGTGAGGTCAGATCCCCGTGTCACTGCACAGAAACACTGTGAGGTCAGATCCCTGTGTCACTGCACAGAAACACTATGAGGTCAGATCCCTGTGTCACTGCACAGAAACACTGTAAAGTCAGTGCCCTGTGTGTCATACTCCAAGGTGTACCTTGGCTGGTTGGCATACCTGCCATCCCAGTCAGAGCTGGAGGTGTGTACAACCTGCAGGTTTCCTCTGGTCTCCTAAAGTACTCTTCCGCTGAGCGCTCTTTCATCTTCATCAGTGTAAATTTAGCAGAGCAGGGGAGAAACCTCCTCACTGCAGAGGGTAAAAATAACTACTGCCCCCTCGCTCTATTTTTGTTATTCGTTTTTTGCCTAATTTTCAGTGAGACGTGTGGACCTGCATTCCTTTTCAACATTTCACCTGTAGAACTTGAAGTCTAAGTGCCTCTGTTTTTTTCTCTCAAATTTTTTTATCTTTTTTCCTACAAATTTCATCTGATACACTTTCCAGGATTATGACCGCGAGGGTGAGAGGGAGAACTGAAATCGTTTCATTTGGCGGCCTTTGAAGGGTTTTTTTATTTTGCACAGATGGTATTGTGCCATTTTGTTTTCTCACACTGGTATGTTTTGAAAGGGTGATTCGTGCTACAAGCACCTGCCATACGCACTTCAAAGTAGACACTTGTGTGCATTTAGCACAGAGAGTGCAAACAGACACTGTTTCTTCACACACATGCATATGCCTGACGGTGTTGGCGGCAGATGTTGAAGCTGAGCTAATTTGAGTGCGTAATGTGTAAAAATGCAGCTCCTGCTTTGATTATGCCACATTCCAGTCATGTGCTCTGTCTGATTCCGCATCACCTCTTCCTCACTTCTCAGTTTTACATTCAGTAGCGGCAGGCTCTGATTTTTTCTGTTTTCAGTGTGGCCAGTGCTCAAATGAAACGGGGTCAGTCAGTCAGGAGAAGACCAGCCTTAGCTGTGGACCTTCTCAGCTGCATTAATCTCTTCAGCAGAATGACTCTTAAAGTGTTAAGACCACAGGACTTTGCGGAAGTATTTTTTTGGAACACATGATGTATATTTATCAACCTGTGGATCCACCTCTCCCAATCTGCCACGTCTGTAATTGACGTGGCTTCAAACTGCTGCTTGAAGGAGAAAGGACATTACAGTTGCCCCATACATGTTTCCTTGATTCCTCACTTTTTTCCTTGCGTACTCCAATGGGTGGAGCTGGGAGCCAACGTTGCCAACGCGTGATTTCAGACATCAGTTTCATGTATTGTTGACCTGTTTTGCCTTCCATACTAGGAAAGGAGATGAGGAAAGGAAAGGAGAAAATACGTGGTCAGAACACACCCCAGGGCACCTGTGGACACACATTACACTGTCCTCGTAATACTCCAACGACAGGAGCAGCGTATGATTAGTGATGGAAAAAGGAGTGGGGATCGGCATCACGTGAACCGGAGGAGTCATGTGTCCGCCGTCTCCTCCAGAAAGGGAACAGCGAGGGATCAACGAGTTCAGATGACTGAGAGTTGAACCCCAGACTCAGGAGGAACAATGCGGGTTTCATTCAAGCCGTGGAACGGTTAGGGTTAGGGTTTATACCCTCTCACAGATATGTGAGGGGACCGGCCGTGGAGCCCTCTGTAGAGAAGCGTGTCTGAGCGCCGCCTCCTGGTCTCATTTTAAGGGCTCTCTCATGTGGGCTGACCTTGAAGTTCTCGCCCAGCGAGGTGTGGAGGGGATTTCTCCCCTAACAAAGGCCCTCTGTATGCCACACTGATTGAGCCTCCTGTTTCACAATGCGGCTTTCCCAGGAACAATGTCAGGCTCTTCATCGCCGGCAGCCAGGTCTTGGCAGAAGGGCTGGATCGTTAAGGCTGATCACTGAGGAGCGGCAGGCGCTAGTGGCAGGCTCGGCGAATGCCTGCGCCTGCGTCTCGCCTGAGACTCTGATTGGGTGAAAGTGCTGGGTGATGTCATGGCTTTCTAACGTCCAGGAGCACCTATCCCTCACCGGCTGCATTTAAAATAACTGCGAGTGTAACTGCAAGCCTGACTCCAGGGTTGACTCTAGACTTGTTCTTGCGCTCGTCTCTTTGTTTCCCTCAGATTTGCTTGCAGCTTATCTGAATTTTTTTCTAGCGCTGTTCTTCTCAGCCTTGTTAGATGCAGACCTACACACAAATTAAGCTTTGTTTTATCTCTCTTAAATACTTTAACCCTTTAAGCGCCAATAAAATGTGAAGTTTCTCCTGCACATCGTTGAGAATTTCTAGTTCAAAAATCTCTTGAAGGAATTCTATTTGGCATATTGGCGAAAATAGGTGTCATTTTCAAAAATTGCCTGGATTCTGCAAGAGTCCAGAGTCTAAAATATTGCACATGGTTATGTTTGGAGTCATCGGTGACTTAAGGGTTCAGTGTGTTTCTCCTCAGCCTTCATAGGAGCAGACGTACTTGTACATGGGGCGGAAGGTCTGAACTGAAACGCACCCCGTCCCCTCTTGTGTCCGACAGGCAGCCCCGTAAGAACCCCAGCGTGGTGTCGCAGGACTCCTGGGACAGGGTGTACCCCCCGGGACAGGGCTTCCAGACTGCCAAGGAGAACCCGCGGTACGCCAGCTACCAGGGCCCGCGAAACGGGCACCTGGGCTCGCGGAACGGGCACCTGGGCGCGCGGAACGGCTACCTGGGCGCGGGCGGCGGGCTGAACGCTCGTGTGCTCCTGGAGACGCAGGAGCTGCTGCGTCAGGAGCAGAGGCGCAAGGAGCAGGAGAGCAAGATCCGGCTGCCCCCCCCGCAGGAGAGCAAGATCCGGCTGCCCCCCCCGCAGGAGAGCAAGATCCGGCTGCTCCCCCCACAGGAGGCCCCCACCAGCTACGACCCTTACCAGGCCCCACCCCCTCATACACACCGGGACCCTGGTCCTGCCCCTGCCCCCAGCCCCGCCCCCAGCCCTGCCCCTGCCCTCGCCCCCAGCCCCGCCCCCACCAGCCCAGTCCCTGCCAAAGGACCCTACCGCCAGGATGTCCCCCCCTCCCCGTCACAGCTGGCCCGCCTCAACCGCTTGCACCACAGCCCAGAGAAGGGACGCCCCTTCTATTCCTGAGGGGGGGGGTCCAGGCCTCAGAGGAACTGATACACATGCTCGCTCTTTCTCTTTTCCACCTTCTCTCTCGCTCTCTCCCTCCCTTTCTCTCTCTCTCTCACTCTCTCCCTCCCTTTCTCTCTCTCCCTCTTCCCATCTCTCTCCCCCTTTTCTCTCTCTCTCTCTATCTCTCTCTCTCTCTCATTCTGTCTCTCTGCCCCCCTTTCTCTCTCTTTCTATCTCTCTCCTCTCTGTGTCTCTCTCTGTCTCTATCTATCTCTGGCAGTAACATAAAATGGAAGATGATAAAGAGGGAAAAAACAAAAGAACTCATCTGAAATGAGTCTGATTTGCTTTGAACTTTGACCCATTTCTTGTTGCTTTATGATTTTCGTATTTTCTTGGGAAAACTGCCCCCCAGTTTACAAACATGGGGATCTTTGGAATTTATCACTCTGTCTCTTTCTCTGTGCCTTCTGTTTTTGGGGGTCCTTGCAGTACCTTGCTCCTGTGTTTGGAGAACTCTCTGGGGTTCCCCTGCCCCCCTAATCCTCACGCTCTGACAATCACAGCCCAGCTGGGGCCCCATGGGGACACTGTGTCATCAGAGTGGCCCCAAGTACTGTACACACAGGTCTCTGCCACGGAACAGCCATTTGGTGCGCGAGTGTGTGTGTGTGTGTGTGTGTGTGTGTGTGTGTGCGCGAGTGCATGCATGTGTGTGTGTGAGTATGTGTGCTTGTGAGTTTGTGTTTGTGTGTGTGTGTGTGTGTGTGTGCACGAGTGCATGCATGTGTGTGTGTGAGTATATGTGCGTGTGAGTTTGTGTGTGTTTACAGCCAGGGAAACCCCCTGGTCCTTAGACCCCCCCCCCCCCCCCCAGCATCGCCGGCTCTTCTCCCCTCAGCTGCCTGGCTCTTTGAATGGAGGTGTGACCCCTGAGATCTTCCACGCGCCCCCCAGAGAGAGAGCGGCCATTTAAACGGGGTCAGCAGGTTATTAATTATGCTTCTCATGAAAAATGCATCGCCGGCGTCTCGACTGGGGGAAGCGGTGGGAAGCTGGGATTGCCCGTGAGGCTGGCTGTGTGGCGCTCGCTTGTGTACACGACCGATTCTGGTTCCAGCCTCACAGTCTGACAAATATGTGACCGTTTGTCCTGTCATGCTTCCCGATAGATCTGTAAGAAATACCACAGGTGAAGAGAGGGAACACAGGGCAGGTACCTATCAGGTGTTTAATTCAAATGATTTTTCACACAACATCATCTGAGTTTAGTACTAAAAATGTCTGATCAGAGCAGCTTTTGGTGTCTCTTTATCGTCTTTCTCCCTCCTCTCCTGCGAGAGTCTTCATGCATCTCTGCTCTGCTGAGCAGAATGAAATGAGAAGTTATTTTACATCTGTGAATCACAGCAAAATGCAATCAGTCCCCAAAATGAGTTTACTTTCCATCAGCTATGGCCTGTTGGAGTTTTAGTATTAAGCTGCAGTACTGGAGTTCAGATTGCTTTATTTGAAATATTGGAGCTCATTTGGCCTCAGCTGTGATAATGGAGAGCATTTGGCCTCAGCTGTGATAATGGAGATCATTTGGCCTCAGCTGTGATAATGGAGAGCATTTGGCCTCAGCTGTGATAATGGAGATCATTTGGCTTCAGCTGTGATAATGGAGATCATTTGGCCTCAGCTGTGATAATGGAGATCATTTGGCCTCAGTTGTAATAATGGAGATCATTTGGCCTCCGCTGTGATAATGGAGATCATTTGGCCTCAGTTGTAATAATGGAGATCATTTGGCCTCAGATGTGATAATGGAGAGCATTTAGCCTCAGCTGTGATAGAGTTAATTTGGCCTCAGCTGTGATAATGGAGATCATTTGGCCTCAGCTGTGATAATGGAGATCATTTGGCCTCAGTTGTAATAATGGAGATCATTTGGCCTCAGCTGTGACAATGGAGATAATTTGGCCTCCACTGTGATAATGGGGATTATTTAGCCTCAGCTGTGATAATGGAGATCATTTGGCCTCAGCTGTGATACAGTTCATTTGGCCTCAGCTGTGTTAATGGGGATAAATTATCCTTGACTGTGGTACCATGCGAGTCTGTGGGATTGTTCAGCACTCTGTGAGGTCAGTGGCAGAACAGAGGGTGTTTGGGGTGGTCAAGTGCCTGAGGAGGAAAACCAGAGAGGGGAAGCTGGTGGATTTTAAAAAATGTATATTTTTGCGGTATCATCTCAGGTGCCGCAAGTTTTTTTATTTTAAATGTGCAGCCCTTGAAAATGTGTATTTATGCCCCTGTGTGTCTGCCCACGCTGTGTCCCTGAGCTGTTTTTCAGTGGCGAGTGGAACACTGAGCCTGCACAAGTTCCCCGTGTGTTTACCCCGGTCTGCCCCGCCCTTTGTAACGCTGTATCGCACTCATAACACGTATGACTAATGTAAGCACAGTGCAATTGGTTTGTAAGTCTTTTTTTCATGATGTATTGAAAACTGTAATACGGCCACTTTTCCTGTACATATCAAATTTAGAATAAAAGGAAGGCTGATCCTCTTTCGCTTCTCTGCTCTCTTTTTCTCCACCCATCCCCCCATTGGAAGGCCTCAGTGAGAACACATCAGACCATCTCCATAACCCCAGAGCAAGCTGAGCTTTTACTCCTGAGCACTTAATCCCTCTCTGCTCTGGGCTGGTCCGCATAATGAATGTACTGTTCTGCCAGTCAGTGATGGCGGTCAGAATGTTGGCTAAAATGGAAAAACATGATGGCTGGCATGCTGGGAACACTTCTGTCTTTCGGATGAGACGTTAAACCGAGGTCCTGACTCACTGTGGTCATTGAAGACCCCATGACACTTGTCGCAAAGAGTAGGGGGTTCCCCGGTGTCCTGGCTAAATTCCCAACCTGTCTCTCTCAAACTTGTCACATAATCATCCCCTGATTTAATTGGCTGAAGTATGTTCTCTCCCTCTCCACCTTAGCTAATGTGTGGTGAGTGTTCTGCCCCAAAATGGTTGCCATGCATCACCCAGGTGGGTGCTACACATTGATGATGGATGAGGTGAGTTCCCCCTCATCACTGTAAAGCACTTTGAGCATTCGGAAAAGTTCTTTATAAATTCAATGATTCATTCATTCATTCACTTCCACTTATGTGCTCAGATACAGCCTGCAGAGAGAAAAGGAAGAAGAGAAACTCACCCTTCCGTTCCGTCTCTGTAATGCATGGGGATTTGGTGTGCCGTAGTATTCTGAATGCAGGCGGACTGTGTGGAAGTGTCTGACGGGCCCACAGCACAGATGACAGTGGGCGGGTTACTAGTGCAGGTGGGCAGGGTTTAGCAGAATACAGCAGAGAACTGCAAAGATTTTGTACTCTAACCAGATGGATCACTCCTGTGCTCCTCCTGTCCTCTCTCATAACAACAGTTCACAGTGCTGTATTACAATACAGAGCGTAGCATCACCTTTCAACACATCTACATCTAACACCATATACTCATGGTGTGTTACCGGTTTGTGATCCTCATGGTATGTTACAGGTTTATGTTCCTCATGGTTCCTCGTGATATGCTGCAGATTTATGTTTCTCATGGTTCCTCGTGGTATGCTACAGATTTAGGTTATCATGGTATGCTGCAGGTTTATGTTTGGACTCAATCAGGTCTGATGCTTATTACTAGCCCTGTCTCTGCTGCTTGGAGAAGCATTTATGTGTAAATCGCTCTAGATTAGTGTCTGCTACAGGCCTAAATGTAAATGTGAATGCAGAAGCATGTTTCCTCCATCATAAACTGTATTTGTTTGGCAGCTGTAGTTTTCTATAAAGCACATTTCATACATACATGCAGACCAAAGCGCTGTAAAAAAGGGATTCAGAATAAAAAGGTAAACAAGGCAAGAAAAAAACAACATAACAAATGACCCAGCAAATGAAATAACCTTAAACAAAGACAAATGCACAAATTAGAAACTAAAATGTCAGACTGCAGGAGGAAAGCGATCGACAAAGAGTCATTGTGCATATCAGTATCCGTTTCAGGGGGAAAAATCTTTCAGTTATTCAATTGTGTTTTTATCTGTTTATCGTTCCGTAGAGCTCCAGTACTGTGAGCCATTCTGCGGTAATAGAGCCGAAATAATAAAGCCGTCTGTGACCCAGTTCTGTGGTGTGATCATTCAAACTCAAACCCCCCTCCCCCAAATCCTTCCTCAGTGATCATTCAAACTCAAACCCCCCCCTCCCCTCCCCCTCCCCCAAATCCTCCCTCAGTGATCATTCAAACTGAAACACCCCTCCCCCCAGCCCTCCCTCACATGACCAGCACTGCACCTGTATAATTCTGCTTTCTTCCTGGAAAAAAGCCTGATTCAACCCTGTGCAGTTCTGAGCAGCTCCTTATTAATTTGGGAGCTGGCCTGTGTGTGTTTATCTGAAAAGTAGGTGTCTCTTTTAGGCGGAGATGGGCAGACAGCATTTCAAACGCTTATGAGTAAGAACGTTTATTATAACTATGGTAATAGTTAGGGTGTGTTTCTGCCCATCCATCCCTGCACACTGAATATGGAGCAAAATGAATGCTGGTGGCTACAGGTCTCTTTGCAAGGTCATGTGATCTCTGTTTAGGAGGGGTCATCTGTTCTGGTGTCACCGAGGGGGGGGCGGGGGGGGGGGGGTATACGGTAGTTTGTACATCTCTCTGCCTAACTGACCTGTTCTCCAGGGAATTGTGGGAGGGATGTATCCCACTGGTCAATCGAGGAAGCCTGCAGTCATAATTCTGCTAAGAGACGCTTATGTAGGAGAGCGGTCTCAATTTGTGATCTTCCCAAGTCCCTGAGCCTCGGTTGGGGGGGGGGGGAGAGGTCAGAAGCAGTCTGACCCATGGAGGATTAGCCTGTTATTTCAGCCCTGACCCTCCATGCCTCAGTGTTGCCATTATAACTGCACCAATCATCCGCAAGCAAAGGAATTACACAATTAATGGCCAATTAAAGAACCTTTTGGCACAAGGCTGTCTACACCAGGGGATTCCAATCAGGTGAAAAAGACAGGTGTGGGTACAGGCTTTTGTACTAGATCAGCATTAAAAGCATTAAAACAACTGATTCACCTAATCAGGGTCTTGATAGAATTGCATGATTGGCTCATTAGTTGAATCGATAAATAGCC
This sequence comes from Anguilla anguilla, assembly GCF_013347855.1. Classification (NCBI taxonomy): domain Eukaryota; kingdom Metazoa; phylum Chordata; class Actinopteri; order Anguilliformes; family Anguillidae; genus Anguilla; species Anguilla anguilla. The sequence continues at coordinate 417,427 of NC_049208.1, read as the reverse complement.
CCCCCACACAGATAATACTGCACCCCCTGTGGTAATTGGGATGATTCACAGGGTACTGCAGTGAGCTGATTGCTTAACAGGTGGCTTGTGTATGAACTTCAGGGTAAAAGCAGTAAAGACGCACGGCCCTAACTATGGACAAACTGTGCTGGGAAATACCATGGACTGCCTGCCGAACCACTCAACTTCCATACGCTTAATAATTATGGGTGAATATATCTGGTGTACATATATATTTGTTGGTCATTTCTTTTCTTTTACAGACACATTTGAAAGGACAGTGCCGTATGGCGGTGCCGGTGTAATAGATCTGTGTTTGTAAAAAGTATTGCTCTTGTTAGTGCATTAAATTTTGTTCCAGGGATGAATATGGAAGCATCGCAGGGCTTTGCTTGTGAAGAGCACATTGTGGCAGTATGAAAGCTCACATTCTTTCATTTGATACTCTTCATGCAGGTCTGTCTTTAATCTTCCATATTTTAATATTTTGTCCAGACTGTTGGACAAGGCATGAAAGGACTGGCTTATTGAAAATGAAAATATTCTGTTTGAAGTCTACTTGTAAAGAATGCATTTCTGATGCGATGTAAATATTTTATATCTGTGAATAACCTCTGGTATCACACCCATGTACAGACACATATTCCCAAGCATGTCTGTATTTGTGATTCTTAGATATAATTAAGCTTAATTTTTCATCAGGAATAAGAGATTTAGCCTTTTTCATTCGACCTATATAAGCAAAGCATATCGAGGGAGCACTATCATTATTTCAGTGTTGTTAGACAGGTGAGTTAAAGCTAATGGAGATTCCCCACAGACTTCACACAGAATCCTCTGTGAAAATATTATTGTTATAGACAGACACTCCTTCTAAAAGCTGTATGCATTTGCATTACCTAAATCCCTTGGAAAGAATGTGTTATTAATGTGAACTGTTTTACTTCCTGTGAATAAATGCACAGAACTCTTTGGGAAAGGGACAGAGAGGACTGTCTTCGAATAGACAATCCTCAAAGTCAGGAAGTAAAACTTTACCCTCTCTTTTTCTACTCCAAAAGAAAATGTCTTCCTCACCTTCGAAACAATCAGCTGCTGATTTTTCAGCACAAATACAGCTGGCAGGAGGAGTAGGAGGTGGAGAAGGAGGATGAAGAGGAGGAGGAGGAGGAGGAGGAGGAGGAGCAAATTTAGCACCATTCCAAAGGACCAACGCTGGTAGATGATGTCTCCCAACTCTTGCTCTCCCACCGTCCCACCACCTGTGCCCTTGATCCCCTCCCCTCTACCCTCCTCCAGCTGATCTCACCAGAGATCATCCCCTTCATCGCCCACCTGATTAACTCCTCCCTGACTTCTGGCACCTTCCCGTCATCTTTCAAAAGAGCCCACATCACCCCCATTCTGAAAAAACCAACACTGGACCCCTGCCTCACCCAGAACTACAGACCGGTATCCCTTCTTCCATTCCTATCTAAAACTCTCGAACGTGCTGCGTCTAACCAACTTTCCTCTTTTCTTTCTAAGCATAACCTCCAAGACCCTCAGCAGTCTGGTTTCAGACCCGGCCACTCGACGGAGACTGCCCTGCTCTCCGTCACTGAGTCTCTCCACGCAGCACACGCAGCATCCCGTTCATCTGTCCTAATTCTTCTTGACCTCTCAGCTGCCTTCGACACCGTTGACCATCCTACACTTCTGTCTTCCCTGACAGAATTGGGAATTTGCGGACCAGCCCTCAACTGGATTGCGTCCTATCTCTCCGGCCGCTCCTTCCAGGTTGCCTGGGCCGGTGCAGTATCAGCTCCTCGTCCCCTCACAACTGGGGTCCCTCAGGGCTCTGTCCTTGGTCCCCTCCTCTTTTCTCTGTATACTAGGTCCCTTGGCCCTGTTATTGCCGCCCATGGCATGTCATATCATCTCTATGCAGATGATATTCAACTTTTCTACTCTTTCTCTCCCACAGACACTCAGGTCTCCGATCGCATATCCGCCTGCCTGAGTGACATCCAGAGCTGGATGACCAAACACCAGCTCAAGCTCAACACAAGCAAAACGGAACTTCTCCATATTCCTTCTCTTACCTCTCCCACTTCTCATCTGCCCATTTCTTTAGGAGACACTCCCCTACACCCTTCGCAGAGTGCCCGAAATCTTGGAGTTGTGCTGGACAACAGGCTGTCACTCTCTGAGAATATCGCGGCAACCACCCGGTCGTGCAGGTTCATCCTGTACAATATCCGCAGAATAAGACCACTCCTCACCAATTATTCCACACAGCTCCTGGTCCAGGCCATGATACTGTCACGTCTGGACTACTGCAACTCCCTCCTGGCTGGCCTCCCAGCATCAGCCACCAGACCCCTTCAGCTCATCCAGAATGCAGCAGCACGTCTGGTTTACAACCTCCCTCGTGACTCCCACGTCACTCCCCTCCTCATCTCCCTCCACTGGCTACCAGTGCAAGCTCGCATCCGGTTTAAGACACTGGTGCTTGCTTTCCAAGCAGTCAAGGGGTCAGCTCCTGGTTATCTGCAGAAGATGATCAGACCCTACAAGCCGGCCAGATCGCTCCGATCGGCTACTACAGGGCGGCTGATTCCTCCCCCAACACGAGCAGCAACAAGGTCTCGACTCTTTGCAGTTCTGGCCCCACGATGGTGGAACGATCTTCCAGTGGAGGTCAGAACAGCAGAGTGTCTGAGCACCTTCAAACGGAAACTCAAGACGCACCTCTTCTCTGTGTACCTCTCTCCTCTTCCCTAAACCCCCTCCCATAACTATTAAAAAAAAAAAAAAAATTTTTGGTTCAGACTATCTTGTTTCTCCTTAATGTATGCTATCATAGTAAAGGCTTTTTATCTGCATTTTGTTCAATGGGCTTAAGTGGACTTGATCCTGAGTTTGGTTACACTGTTGTAAGTCGCTCTGGATAAGAGCGTCAGCTAAATGCCTATAATGTAGATTAGCAGAGAGTCTGACGGTTTTGGTTTTGTTGTGCAGTGGGAGGTGCGAGAGTGTCAGTGTGAGATCAGATGCTAATAAATTTTGAAAACAGTCCCTGCAGACCTCTGGGAATTAGACTTTTCAAGAAAATGTGTTAATTAAGCATAGAATAAAATATGTAAAAATTTTTGTTCTGAGCATTTGTGGAAACAAACAATGTATCATATAAAACTGGCTGAAGCCAGTAGAATCTTACTACTGAAGGGCCTAAAGTGTTAATTCCATTTAAAGTGTATGACGCAGGTGTGCCTGTGCTCCATATACAGTGTATGACGCAGGCGTGCCTGTGCTTAAGCTGTGGATGAGGTACCCTGAGGTGAACCATCCAGCCAAAATGTGCAGCTGCCCGGAGTGATTCCTGCAATAAGGTACTGAGCAATTTATTCTTTTATTTATGCTTTTTGGCTTTGTCTGTTTTGAGTACTTGAGAGCTCAATTCTGTGTCAATCTGAGTCAGAGGGACTAAGCTTATATTCTATATTTAAAACCTGTGATTGTTCTTTCTTTATTGTTCTGTCATTTTGGCCAGAACTGGAGACACACCTATCAGTGTCAAAATGATGCATTGCAACGACTGTTCTGGTAGTGTGCCTTTTGGGCCAGTTTGAGTTGGGTATTAAAGCCATATCTGTACACTCTCTGAATTATTATATTATCTATAGATATTGGTCTGGCAAATGTTATCAGTACTCAGTCTTTACTCACCCTGGGTAGTTAGGGTTAGGGTTAGTGTCTTTACTCACCCTGGGTAGTTAGGGTTAGGGTTAGTGTCTTTACCTACCCTGGGTAATTAGGGTTAGGGTTAGTGTATTTACCCACCCTGGCTAGTTAGGGTTAGGGTTAGGGTCATTACCCACCCTGGGTAGTTAGGGTTAGGGTCATTACCCAACCTGGGTAGTTAGGGTTAGGGTCATTACCCACCCTGGCTAGTTAGGGTTAGGGTTAGGGTCATTACCCACCCTGGCTAGTTAGGGTTAGGGTTAGGGTCATTACCCACCCTGGGTAGTTAGGGTTAGGGTTAGGGTCATTACCCACCCTGGGTAGTTAGGGTTAGGGTTAGTGTCTTTACCTACCCTGGGTAATTAGGGTTAGGTTTAGTGTCTTTACTCACCGTGGGTAGTTAGGGTTAGTGTCTTTACCCACCCTGGGTAGTTAGGGTTAGGGTTAGTGTCTTTACCCACCCTGGGTAGTTAGGGTTAGGGTTAGTGTCTTTACCCACCCTGGGTAGTTAGGGTTAGGGTTAGGGTCATTACCCACCCTGGGTAGTTAGGGTTAGGGTTAGGGTCATTACCCAACCTGGGTAGTTAGGGTTAGGGTTAGGGTCATTACCCAACCTGGGTAGTTAGGGTTAGGGTTAGGTTCTGGGCTGATTATTCCCTTCGCTTTGTTTCTCTGGAGTAAAATCTGAAACTGCTGTGGAGAGAAGAGAGCCAGGTGGGAAATGCCAGGAAATGAAAATCAAATCATTCAGAAGCAAAGAGCTGTTATACAAGTGAGTGGCTGTTTGGGAAGTGAGGCTTATCATATGAAGTGTGCAGTAAATATAACATAACCTGATTTATCTCATTTAAATCTAGAACATAAGGCAACACTGCCTCCGACTGCACTTTAGCAAAGCTCCTGGCTCTGACTAGCTGTGGATTTCAACGAAGACAAATGAAATAAAATGGGCTTTTGCTCTGAAAGGTTACTGGCTAATTTTATCTGATAGGGTTGGATTAGACTTGGTACAGCACTCTGGATGTCATCTGTGTCATAAAAGCTTATTTCCTGTCGTGCAATAGCCACAGCCAGAATATTGTACTCCCCTCCGCACACACGCTCACACACACACACGCACACACGCTCACACACACACACACACACACGCTCTCACACACACACAGATACACACACACACACACACACACACACACTGACTCATCATAAAAAATAATTACAGCCCTTTCCCATGGGGCTGCAGATGGTGGAGTTTGGCTTGGGGCCCACAGCACTATTAAATAAAAACTTACAGATTTTCAGCCTTTGAATTCTCCTGCACACCTCCTTTCTCATTTGTGTTCTCCTGCACACCTCCTTTCTCCTTTGAGTTCTCCTGCACACCTCCTTTCTCCTTTGAGTTCTCCTGCCCACCTCCTTTCTCCTTTAAGGTCTCCTGTACACCTCCTTTCTCCTTTGAGTTCTCCTGCACACCTCCTTTCTCCTTTGAGTTCTCCTGCACACCTCCTTCCTCCTTTGAGTTCTCCTGCCCACCTCCTTTCCCCTTTGAGTTCTCCTGCCCACCTCCTTTCTCCTTTGTGTTCTCCTACACACCTCCTTTCTCATTTGTGTTCTCCTGCACACCTCCTTTCTCCTTTGAGTTCTCCTGCACACCTCCTTTCTCCTTTAAGGTCTCCTGTACACCTCCTTTCTCCTTTGAGTTCTCCTGCACACCTCCTTTCTCCTTTAAGGTCTCCTGTACACCTCCTTTCTCCTTTGAGTTCTCCTGCACACCTCCTTTCTCCTTTGAGTTCTCCTGCACACCTCCTTCCTCCTTTGAGTTCTCCTGCACACCTCCTTTCTCATTTGAGTTCTTTTGCACACCTCATTTCCCATTTGTGTTCTCCTGCACACCTCCTTTCTCATTTGAGTTCTTTTGCACACCTCATTTCCCATTTGTGTTCTCCTGCACACCTCCTTTCTCATTTGAGTTCTTTTGCACACCTCATTTCCCATTTGAGTTCTCCTGTACACCTCCTTTCTCCTTTGAGTTCTCCTGCACACCTCCTTTCTCCTTTGAGTTCTCCTGCACACCTCCTTCCTCCTTTGAGTTCTCCTGCACACCTCCTTTCTCATTTGAGTTCTTTTGCACACCTCATTTCCCATTTGTGTTCTCCTGCACACCTCCTTTCTCATTTGAGTTCTTTTGCACACCTCATTTCCCATTTGTGTTCTCCTGCACACCTCCTTTCTCATTTGAGTTCTTTTGCACACCTCATTTCCCATTTGAGTTCCCCTGTACACCTCCTTTACGCTTTGAGTTCTCCTGCTGACCTCCTTGGCTTAAACCACTCTCTCACTGATGATTAACCATGGCTGCCCCTGTGCCAAACCAAGACCAGGATGCTTCCGGCATGGCCAAACAAAAATGAATCACATGGTCAGCATCTCTCTAATAAGTATTTATTCCCTGTTAGTGTCCCTATCCTCTGAACCGATAAACAGAATATTCAGGAACTCTGAATACAGCACTTTTCTCGAACTATACACCCAGAACTATATGCAATGCTGGCATAAGCATGACATATCATGTGTCATAACCCACCATAACAGTGAATTCCATCTCCTGACACACGTCATAACACCGTAATGCACGCAGTGAATATTACATAACAGATTTCAGTGTAGCAGTTATAGAATGATTGTTGCTTATAGTGTTTGTCTGCCTGTGGCTGTAATATGCTGTCATGATGTGTTGTCATGCAAACCATAATAGGTGTTATAACTCACTTTTGACAGCGTTGTTTAGGTTTTATGGCCTGCACATTTATGGTTACCTGGAATTGAAATATGGGAAAATATGAATGCATAATGTTTCACTACATAGTGATATATTTTTTCCAGAAATATCTATACTTCAGCAAAGACTATATGAAGTATTTCTTTTACAGGAATAGATTTTGAATGTGAATTTTTCAGAGAATAATCTCCCACTGCTCAGACACATACAGTCTCTGTCTCTGTGCCCAAGGTGTGTACAGCTATGCGAGATCACACGCTCCATATCTGCCCGTGTTTGCAGAATGACTCGGCGTGTTTCTGGCTGGAGAATGAAGCGCTGCAAAGAAACACAGGAACGATGAACCGGATGAAACAGTGGTGAAACAGCAGTGAAATGGAGGTGAAATTGAGGTGAACGATAGCACTAAGAGAACTGGTCTGGCACAGACGTGTTTGTTTGTAACAGGGGACCATGTGCGGGGAGGGGGGTGGGGCACTGGCATGGATGTGTTTGTGGGGGGCTGGGGTGGCACAGACGAGTTTGTGGGGGCAGGAGGCACTGGCATAAATGTGTTTGTGGGGGGCAGGGGTGGCACAGATGAGTTTGTGGGGGCAGGGGGCACTGGCATAGATGTGTTTGTAGGGGGGGGCACTGGCATAGATGTGTTTGTGGGGGGGGGCACTGGCACAGATGTGTTTGTGGGGGGGGGCACTGGCACAGATGTGTTTGTGGGGGGGGGCACTGGCATAGATGTGTTTGGGGGGGCACTGGCATAGATGTGTTTGTGGGGGGCGGGGGTGGCACAGACGAGTTTGTGGGGGCAGGAGGCACTGGCATAGATGTGTTTGTGGGGGGCGGGGGTGGCACAGATGAGTTTGTGGAGGCAGGGGGCACTGGCATAGATGTGTTTGTAGGGGGGGGCACTGGCATAGATGTGTTTGTAGGGGGGGGCACTGGCATAGATGTGTTTGTGGGGCAGGGGGCACTGGCACAGATGTGTTTGTCGGGGGGGGGCACTGGCACAGATGTGTTTGTTGGGGGGGGGCACTGGCATAGATGTGTTTGTTGGGGGGGGGGCACTGGCATAGATGTGTTTGTGGGGGGGGGCACTGGCATAGATGTGTTTGGGGGGGGGGCACTGGCACAGACGTGTTTCTGTGTAATGGATGACAGTGTGGCAAAGGGGGGGACACTTCAAATAGGAAAGAAGAAGCATGTGACTCCCCAGGGTGACACTTTCACTGAGTACCAGTGATATCCACTGACTGTTATGTCCGGGGAGACCAAATGAATGGTTATCCTTTTTTAAAGCAGTGGTAAACTAGGTTATTCATGAATTGCCGTATATTCCATTACTATTTTCTCATCCGGAGCTGCTTGCATTGTGGAGGAAAATAAATGCCTGATTAATCTGCACAGTACAGACAGACCTGGCTCACTACGTCCCCTCAGGCTTCATGTGCTCAGGTTATTTTCAGAACGCTTTCAACAGAAGAATATACATATTCTTATGACCTATTTAAAAAATCAAAAAGGGACAGGGAATTTCCCTGGCAGAAATAACGCTGGTCTGAAGAGACCGTCTCAGGCATGGCCTGTAATTTTACTAATATTCAGATTCAACCAGCACAAGACTTTACACATGAAGGCATGTGAAGTTTTGGTATGGAATGCCATGTGCTTCTTCGTTACTGGGCATATGGAGAAAATTTCAGTCTCATATTATTGTTATAGTACAGCCTGTATTCTGTTTATGTACCATTGTACTGGAACAAGTTATGTTCAAATTCAAAGTTTCTGTTCTGAAATACAGTGACTTGGCTCATTTCCTTCAATAATATGTCTCCTTCATTTTCCCAGCTTTAATAATGAGTGAAAACTCATGGTGCATCAATGCATGACCAGAAATCTTTTTCAGACGGTTTTAATAAATTAAATTTAAAACAAAGCACACAGGCCTGTTAATGTTGAAGCATTCACACTGAGTACAATTGGCACACACGACTCTTTAATAATTATCATTTTGCTTTATTCTACTCCAGTTCATAGCTCCACTTTTCTATCATATGTAAATTGTGCAAATCCCCCGGAGCACAATTATGGTTGATTAAGTAATTAAAGAGAGGCCGCTCTGAATCATGCTGTCATGCAGCCGCAACATTCCCCAGGTTGTGGATTTTTCCACCCTCTCAATTTGTTAAAAAAACCAGGGATATGGGCAGTGTTTCACACACCTGTATGTGCACATTTCTCACATTTAATACAGGTTACTTGGCTCGTTCTTGCATGGGTCATACCTCTATGCTGCCTGATTGATTGTAGTTTGTGGAAATGTTTTTGGGAAGTATTGTATAGAAAGGCAATTACTGTAGAAGTATTGTATATTGTACAAAATGCCCTAAGTTTGGGGCTTTATTGTGTGGATGTGTGAAGTTGTTTGTGAATCCTGTCTGTTTGCATGAGGTCAGAAGGTACAGTAATGGATGTTTTTAAGGGCCGAGTGTCAGTGGCCATTGTGGTTACTTCTGTGGGGAACCCTGAAAAGTGCCTCTCTGTGCTGTACAGGTATGGGGCACGCTGCCCCACCAAGGCACAACTTGGTGGGATGGCATACCATCCCAGTTTTTCCCTTCCCTAGACACTACTGATAACTCACTATGATCCACAGTGGCAAACTCTTGCCTTGACTCTCTCAGAGCCTGGTCCATCCATGCCCTAACTGCTTGGTTCAGGTCAGGGTCGCGGTGACCATAGGTGAGAGTAGGGACCTATCGTTGGGCCTGGTGAATCTTCCGTTAGCTGGTTTCGCTCACATTTGTCCCAGACAAGGTTTCAACTGCATCACTCTGACAGCTTAGGAACAGAATAACACACCACACATAACTCCCATGATGCTCTCTGGTTCTTCCGGATGCTGCAGCTTGTTTGTAAATGTATAACCTGTCTTTGCTGTAGGCAACCCAGGCCGTCGAGGGAAAGAAATTCGACATCGTAAATTTCCGGGCGTCTGGCGGGTTTGTGGATCACGGTGTTCCGCATGTATAGCCTCTCAGCTGGTCGTCAGCCATGTCTGCTGCTGTCATGCTGAGGTTTGAACCAGAAAAATAACAACAAGAAATAACTGCGCTGAGAGGAAGAAATGGAAGTTTAAAAGTTGACAATATAGTGGTTGTATTCATTTAAAACTGAAATGTAAACGCTTGCCTTTCCTCATCCCCTGTCAGGGTTTGTAAACATATGAGTCACTCAAATCCACTCAACTGCTTGGAAACCATTGGCTTTGTTGCTTAGTTTGTTTTTTATTGTATTATTAATGATGGGTTACCATGATGGAAATCTGATTCACTGTCAATCATTCAGCGTGCACACAAGCCATTCTCCAGCGTGCTGTCACAAACGCACCATTGCTTGCTGATAACATTTTTTTTCATATGAAATTCTCCTTGCCTCCTTTTAGAACATTTGAGTAATATCAAGGGAGACTGTTCAAATAAATGGCATCGTTTTCTCTTTAACTTTTCTCTGAAGCTAATCTTTTCCTGAGTCAAAATGCATTTGTGCCACTACGAGGACTTGTGCTTTCACCAAATTATTTTAGGCACCTTAAAAAATTGATGGTGTCTCTCCTGCTAAATTATTCATCCAGGATAAAAATGCTGGCAGACTACTGGTGTCTTCTGTCTGTGCCGTCAGAACACGGTGCAGAAACTGTTTCACATAGAAGACCCCACGGGCGCACACTCCTCAGCCATCACTAACCTTTAATTTGGAACTCTGTAAGCGAACAGGAAAATATAGTAAAACAAAAAAAGTGTAAATGATGGTAACTTAGAACGCAGAAACCTGACTTGTTGATGTGATGCCATATTCCATGGTACATAATGAATATGGTTTCTTAATTATTCCTGTAGTGGATGTCTGAAAACTGCTGTCATTGAATGTCAGAATATAACGTAAAGCGACATGTGGGATTAGCTGGTTGTTTCGGTTTTGTGGCACATATTTATACAATGTGACACACCAGATTTAAAAAAAAACAAGAGACAAAACAAAGTGGTGTGGTTTGCTCTCTGGGAAGTGGGTGGGAGAGTGAAATCTTTATGACGTTAAAGAGCCTGGCGGCCGTTCAACAAAGCAGCCTGGGCGTGTGGGCGTGGCCAATGAAGTGTGCTCAGCTCCCTGTGCTCAGCTCTCTGTCTCTGTGCTTAGCTCCCTGTCTCTGTGCTCAGCTCTCTGTCTCTGTGCTCAGCTCCATGTGCTCAGCTCTCTGTCTCTGTGCTCAGCTCTCTGTGCTCAGTTCTCTGTCCCTGTGCTCAGTTCTCTGTCCCTGTGCTCAGCTCCCTGTGCTCAGCTCTCTGTCTCTGTGCTCAGCTCCCTGTGCTCAGCTCTCTGTCTCTCTGCTCAGCTCCCTGTGCTCAGCTCTCTGTCTCTCTGCTCAGCTCCCTGTGCTCAGCTCTCTGTCTCTGTGCTCAGTTCTCTGTGCTCAGTTCTCTGTCTCTGTGCTCAGCTCTCTGTCTCTGTGCTCAGTTCTCTGTGCTCAGATCTCTGTCTCTGTGCTCAGCTCTCTGTCTCTGTGCTCAGCTCTCTGTCTCTGTGCTTAGCTCCCTGTCTCTGTGCTCAGCTCTCTGTCTCTGTGCTCAGCTCCATGTGCTCAGCTCTCTGTCTCTGTGCTCAGCTCTCTGTGCTCAGTTCTCTGTCCCTGTGCTCAGTTCTCTGTCCCTGTGCTCAGCTCCCTGTGCTCAGCTCTCTGTCTCTGTGCTCAGCTCCCTGTGCTCAGCTCTCTGTCTCTCTGCTCAGCTCCCTGTGCTCAGCTCTCTGTCTCTCTGCTCAGCTCCCTGTGCTCAGCTCTCTGTCTCTGTGCTCAGTTCTCTGTGCTCAGTTCTCTGTCTCTGTGCTCAGCTCTCTGTCTCTGTGCTCAGTTCTCTGTGCTCAGATCTCTGTCTCTGTGCTCAGCTCTCTGTCTCTGTGCTCAGTTCTCTGTGCTCAGATCTCTGTCTCTGTGCTCAGCTCTCTGTCTCTGTGCTCAGTTCTCTGTGCTCAGATCTCTGTCTCTGTGCTCAGCTCCCACTGCTCAGCTCTCTGTCTCTGTGCTCAGCTCCCTGTGCTCAGCTCTCTGTCTCTGTGCTCAGCTCCCTGTGCTCAGCTTCCTGTCTCTGTGCCCAGCTTCCTGTCTCTGTGCTCAGCACTGTGTGTTAGTTTTGATCACCATAGCTTTTTTAGCCATCGCTTTTGATCACATTGATTTGCAATGTGAATATTCTGGTTTTCTAGCATTTAGCTTTTATTGGCATATGTTATGGCATATATTCTGTATAAGTTCAGTTGGCATAGACACTGGTCTATCGAGCACGTGTTGGTCTGATGTGTGTATGTACTGGTGTTGCCCTGTTGGCATATGTAGTGCTTGCTTGGCATATGTTTCATTACATTACATTTATTTGGCAGACGCTTTTATCCAAAGCGATATGTCCTGGTGTGCTGTTATGCTGGAACCTGGTTTGGTAGAAGGTTAGCTACTGTAGGTGTAAAACAGATTGTAAATTTATCACATTAATGCATCATTCACTTCAGCTAACATGGTTAGAAACCATCACTAGAGCTTCAGATAAGTAGAGCCCTTCTGGTACCATCGCAAACTAGGACCCCAGGGCTGGCCGGCCACATGCCTGTGACTTTATTGCCAATATTTAGGGTCAGAATACAGGGGATGAGCTACTCGTTAAAACGCCCTGCTGTGCATTCAAATAAGGGGAAGAGTTGTTTAGAGGTTAGGGAACTGGGCTTGTTATGCAGAGGCGGCAGGTTTAATTCCCAGTGGGGGTACAGCCAGTTGTACCCCTGAGGAAGAACCCGAACCGCTTCAGTAAATAACCAGCCATAAAAATAGATTGTGCGTAAAACGCAGAATCTGCGTAATTTGCTCTGGATAAGCTTGTCTGCTACACGCAATGAAATTTACAAGAGCTTGTAATAATTAACCCTATGGAAGCCTTGTTCCATTAAACGAAGATTTACGCGGGTACATTCAATGTTAATTTAACTCAAACAGAGTTTGTATGAGTCCAATGGGGATAAAATGTACCCTGTCAGAGATCATTTTACACTGAATATTTCTTTCTGGGTTATTTTCAGCTTACTAAAGGCTGTTCTTCCTAAAGTGTTCCTGAAGTGTATGTGTGTGTGTGTATTTGTGTGCATGGATGTGCGTGCCTGTGTGTGTGTGCGTGTGTGGATGTGCGTGTGTGTGTGTGTGTGTGTGTGTGTGTGTGCGCGTGTGCGTGTATGTGTGTGCATGTGTGTATGCTTATGCCTGTGCATGCGTGTGTTTATACAAGTGTGTGCATGTATGTGCGTGCGTGCGTGCGTGCGTGCGTGCGTTCGTGCGTGCGTGCGTGCGTGCGTGCGTGCGTGTGTGTGTGTGTGTGCTTGTGCTTGTGCCTGTGCGTGTGCATGAAGCCGCACTTCTAATGAAGCGTAACAGAGAACCTGGTGTGGGAGGTGTGATTTGATGGTTATCACAACTTAACCCCTCCCCCACAACTTAACCCCTCCCCCATAGCTCACTAGCATAACATGCTATGAAAATTAGAGGCCCATTTTTGTCCTGTGAGATTCTAGTGAAGTGAAGGAGTGGTAGGGATGCCTGCATGTGTGGTAAATCTGTTTTTTGTCTAAGCACCCTGGGGGGTCAGTTATTGGTTCTCTCAGGTATGTAGTCAGCATGGTGAAAAAGAGTGGATCTTCCATCATATTTTAGTAGGCTCATTGCTGCCTCGAATCAGAAGGATTTGATTTATTGTGTACTATGATCAGGAGGAATATATCTTACAGTATTTTACTGTAGAATCAAATAAACTTTCTAGAAACCTGCAGCTAATGTGACAGATACACTTATCATCGCAATAAGGAGCAGGGAAACATCAGCCAAACACAGTATCTGAAGCGGGAAAAATGAGCCAGAATATAAATCAGAATTGTTCTCTTGCTGAAATGTGTATGGCTGCTGGAAGGGTTAAAATAGTACACACAAATCGAGTGTCAGGGTGAGGAAGGGCTTTTGCAAGCTTTTAACAACTGACAGATTTTAATTTTAATCTGCCCATATTTCACAACTGGCCTAATCACATGACCCTGATCAGTTTCAGCTTCTATTCGTCTGCTTCCTGGCTGCAAGATCAGTACGTCTTCTTCTCTTATCTTCTGCATCTCTAAGGCTCCACTGTTTTTCTCAGAGAAATAATTAGGAAGCCGCTTATCTAATTAGGATTGACCAGCTAATTAATTCAGCACCAGCTGCTTTCAGAGAGCCATCAGAGGAGCATGAGAATCACAAGTCAATCTACTGAGGCTGGTGTAATGGCCGATGTTGCGTGTTTCATCCCTGGATAATGAATGAGTGTACAGGACAAGAGTTTAATTGTTTAAGTGCTCATGCAAGGTTGCATCTCTTTAAGTGTCCTAAGACATCCTACATTTTCAGTGCTGGCACACAGCATATGTACAGTAAAAAGGATTTTATTATATTTTCATATTTCATGCAAATCACTGTGCCAGGAATATACTTCAAAGAAGGGATTTCCGGTTATCCAAAAACATGCTTCAAAGGGAAATGTAATTAAGCATATAGTTTTATAGGTCATTAGTATTATTCCTTTTAATGTCTGAGCAAATAAATAGTCTACAGTAACCTCTCTGTTCCACTCGATCCTTTTTTATACCTTTGGATTTAAGGAACACTTAGCATTCAGATACACTCGTGATTCCTTTCAATAGGATTCTGGTGGACATGAACATGGGTATTTGAATTACAGCCTGAGTTGGTGTTTTCAAGTACAAAATGTTTCTTGAGAAAAGCAACATCCTAAGGTATTGTCAGCATGGCTTTCGCAAGGGAAGGTCATGCCTGACATACCTTCTGGTATTCTTTGAAGCTACCAAGTGTTTTGATTATAAAAAAGGCTTATGCTATTATATACTTAGATTTCCAAAGGGCATTTGAGAATGTACCTCTTGACTTATTAGCAAAATGAAGACAGTAGAAATTACAGGAGGTATTTCAAAGCGGATGCAGAATTGGCTACAGGGTAGAACACAAAGAGAAGTATTAGGAGGGATATTATCTGAAAAGGGTACTGTGAGAAGTGGAGTTCTACAAGGAACAGTGCTGGAACCACTGCTCTTCCTAATTTATATCAATGACTTTGACAGGGACATACTGTAGAAAGTACATTAGTCAAATTTTCAGATGATACAAAACTGGGAGGCCCAGCTAATAGTTTGGAATCTATTAAAGTAATCCAAGAAAATTTAAAGAAAATCCAGAAGTGGGCAGAAACCTGGCGAAAGAAATTTAATATAGCCAAATGTAAAGTTCTGCATGTGGAAAATAAAAACATTAGGCAGGATTACTTTATTGGAGGAACAGAATTGGAATGTGCTGAATTTGAAAACGACTTTGGAGTAATGGTTGATCAAAGCCTTTCAGGTTCTAGGCAATGTGCTGTAGCAGTAAAAAAAAAAAGGCAAACAGAATGCTGGGATGTATAGCCAAAGAAGTTATTCTTATGTTATACAATACATTTGTTAGACCACACTTGGAGTATTGTATGCAGTTCTGGGGATCGTACTATAAGAAAGATATAGAGGCTCTGGAAAAGGTTCAAAGATCAACCAAATTGATTCCTTGTATGAAAGATAAAAGCTATGAGGAAAGACTCAAGATGCTTAATCTGTTCAAGCTTTGTAAAAGGAGATTTAGGGGTGAATTCATAAAGGGGATTAACAAAGTGAACAACAAGAGATTCTTCAGGAGTTCTGTTAGTAGAACGAGGGGACATACATGTAAAATTAGCAATATGTAAATTCCATTTCACGAGGAGCAGTCTGAAAGCAGCTGACCTCGATGGAGAGGAAGTGCATTCCTAGAACAGGAAGCTCACCCTGCAGATGACTGGCAGTTATTAGCCGTAATTTGCCGGGTGTGTATTTGACAGAACCCTACAATATGTCACTGTACCCCCAGACTTTCTTCTGTATCTCTTCTCTGGAGAAGCAGAGCGGTTAATGTGCAGCAGTGGAGTAATTTATATGCATGTGAGTTCTGAGCCAGGAGGCTGGAAAGTCATCGCAGTGCTGAAATGTTGATAAAACTCAGTAATGTCCTGCAGATGGTTCTTGAGATGTTACGGTATCACTATCCTGGGGCTGGACTGGAATGTTAAATGATGTTAAAACTCTTCTTCCGGCAGAGTCTCAGGTTCGAGAACTCGAGCCTTACCCTCAGGAGGCTGTTTGAGTAACAATGGTGGAATTTAATTAGAATTTTACCCTGTCTTAGTTGCCTAAAGAGGCACAGAGGCTTAAATATTAAAAAAGAAAGTAAGCGGTAGACTGTTTTCATCTTTTAATTGTTGTGTGCTGTATGTAAGCAACAAAAGTATTAACAAGTTAACAAGAATTACAAACATGTAATCATGGGATTTTCATGATTTATGTTTTTAATCACAATAAAGCCACACTTTATTTTTTTAATAAAGTCACACACAAGAACAAATATGAGAACAGTGCCACAGCTGGACGTTGAAGCTGCACATTCCTGATTTCTTCTGAATGACTCTCCTCCCCAGGAGTCAGTTGGAGTGACTGAAGTTCTAAAGCTGACTGTGCAGGCCAGAAGGTTTCGCTGTGGTGTTCTGTTCCAGACGCAGGTGTTCTGCTGCAGTCTTTGGTTCTCCCCACGAGTGTTCCACTGTAGTCCTCATCTCTTTGCACGTATTCCAGTCTGACCTTTTCACGTTTATTCTGAACGTCTGACAGCATGTTTGTCACTCAGAAAAGGTCATCATAATGACACACGACTGTTTCACGCAGCTGAGAAACCTCTTCTGAAAGGAAAGGTATTGAATCCAAACAGGCGTTTTATATCCTGTGATGGGTCTGACTGCTCCCACCCTCCTTTCAAATCCCCAAATTTAATTTCCAGAAAAGAGGAGGAAAGGCCCTCCTACCGAAGTCTCAAATCATTCCACAGAATTTGGAAGGGGAACACATCCAAAACCATATGTACCAAAATCCAGAGATAAGTTTGATGGTGACCTTTGAGCTCTGCCTGTGGAGGAATATCACAAATAAAGGGGAGATGTCCTCTGACCCTGTGACCTCTCAGCCCCTCCTGTAAGCGCACGAGCGCTCTGAAGACCCTGGAAAGGCCATGGCTGCATTAATCTGTCCTGGGACAGACTGGGGTCTTCAGCATGAAAGAGAAGTTAGGCCACGGGGAATGTGTGGCCAGATGTGTCCTCCAACGCTGCTTTTACTGTGGTCCAGATAAGCATCTAGGAATATGTGTGTGTGTGTATGTGTGTGTATGCATGTGTGTGTGCCTGTGAGAAATTCAGGTGCAGGAGTGCGTGTGTGTGTGTGTGTGTGTGTGTGTGTGCAGTGCAGGAGTGCATGTGCGTCTGTGTGCCAGCGTGTGTGTGTGTGTCCCAGCGTGTGTGTGTGTGTGTGTGTGCGTGTGTTCAGTAGTAGAACATCGTAAACACCTGATCACATGCTGACGGTCATGACCCAGTAAAGTTGCCTTCTGTCCATCAATCAGCAGCAGCTGAGTGGAAACAGAGTACCTGAAACTCAGAAATGGCCCTCTTCTCTCCCATCCCCCTCCGCCCCTGTAGGGGCCACGGGCTGAATCCTTATTTTCCTCCTTTTTTTAACATGCTCCTGCCAGCAGAAGTCCTGAGGTATAGACGTGCGGTCTGTCTGTATTCAGATCCATTTTCTCAGGCACTGGCCGAATAATGATCCCCCCTGAGCTGGAGCCCCCTGGGTCACAGGCGTCTTGCAGGTTTTCTCTTCTTTCTGAAGGGCAGCACCGGAGGCACTGGGGGGGGGGGGGGGGGGGGGGGGGGGGCTGAATTTATTATTGCTGGTGCAGGCTGGGACGAAGCGGTAGTCTAGCCTCTCTGAGGAAAAACGCAGCTGATAAGACTCTTTTATGTCTGCTCTTCACGCTGCTGCTCTTCGCGCTGCTGCTCTTCACGCCGCTGCTCTTCACGCCGCTGCTCTTCACGCCGCTGCTCTTCACGCCGCCGCTCTTCACGCCGCCGATCTTCACGCCGCCGATCTTCACGCCGCCGATCTTCACGCTGCCGCTCTTCACGCCGCTGATCTTCACGCCGCTGATCTTCACGCCGCTGATCTTCACGCCGCTGCTCTTCACGCCGCCGCTCTTCACGCCGCTGCTCTTCACGCCGCCGCTCTTCACGGCGCTGCTCTTCATGCTGCCGCTCTTCACGCTGTCTGAGTCTTTGGCGGAGACCGACGGGCGTGCAGCTGCCCGTGCCACGCGGGCACCACGCCAGAGTGCGGCCGGGTCGGGAGAGAACGCCACGGAGACAGTGACCTCACTTCCTGTCTGTCAGCACTGCGCCATAAATGCATAAATCACAGCCCTTCCCTTCAGTTATTTGATGCCCTTTTCTCTTATGGAAATGGAGTAAGACCAGTCGCCCGCTGCTGCTTGCTGACTGAAATGCTGTGTATGCTTACTGCCCAATGCAAGAACATCGTCCGCAGTGAGACAGAGAACTGTGAGGCTGGCATGCACACAGCAGTGACACCTGGGAGAATCCACACCTGTACCTGCTGCACACTGCAGAATCCACACCTGTACCTGCACACTGCAGAATCTGCACCTATACCTGCACACTGTAGAATCCACACCTGTACCTGCACACTGCAGAATCCACACCTGTACCTGCACACTGCAGAATCCACACCTGTACCTGCACACTGCAGAATCCACACCTGTACCTGCACACTGCAGAATCCACACCTGTACCTGCACACTGCAGAATCCACACCTGTCCACAATAATGCCTTTTGAACATAATTTTGTTTCACAATTCATTTTTGGCTTTTTTCCATTTCCTTGTAGATATCTTGAATAGGATATGTGATGATAATTAATATTAATTAATGAGACCATAATATATAGTGTCAGTTGATATTGTGATGTTGCTCCTTAAATATATATATATATTTAAGGGTTATTGATCTTCTATAATTCTCTCCCATTCAGACCAAGTTCTTTTATGTTTTGTGGTAGAATAAAAACAGTGGTTTGACAGATGTGACCCATACCCCTTAGTGTTCCATTATTTGTGCTATTATCTAATTCAGTACTGTCACATTTATTAATTATGAAAACAACTTAGTGGCCTTTGTCACTCAATCTAGGTAGACAAAAATAGCAAAATTTACATTTTTCAATCTATTAAATTTTTTTATTTATTTGGTTCTGTGTTTTGTAAGCACTGCTATTTCTAGTAAAATAAGGGATGGTTAAAATAAACTAAGTGTGAAAACTGCATTTCCATCTGAAATATGAGTCAGATCTGTGAGAACCCTGCCCAGTAACACAGTAGTGTTGGACAGAGAACGCCAAGAGGCTCATACAGACATAATCCAGTTATCTTAAAGGGGCTGTTCACCCAAAAATACATTAAAGCCAGAGTTCTATTTATCTGTCCACACAGGTTTGATGAGATTTGATGAGTTTTCCAGATATGCTGATACAATGAACCTCGACAGGGCCAGTTTTTGTGGCGTTCAAACCCCCAAAAATTTACATTCAAAAACTTGAACAACATTTTGGCCACAATCACAGCAGAGGAGAGGGTTAAATGTCACAGACGAGTCGCAAGTGATCTTGGGTGTCATTGATCTAAAACAAGCAGCCCACCTGGAGGGTCATTCAAGCACCTATTCCTGAGTCCAAAACTGCCATGGCTTTCTGTGCCCTCAGAACTGCCAAACGTGAGGACGCCTGCTTCCTGTTTCCTGTTTCTCCTTTCTGCTTTGTTCTTTTCTTGTCTTCTTGTCTCTTCATCTTCTGGTTCCCTTGTAGGGAATCCCGACCCAACTGTAATTCAACTGCAATTCAAATCTGTGCTGACACACACAGAGATGATCTAAAGCACCTGTGGCTCTGCAGGAAATGGGTACTGGTAATGTCTTAGATATCTGACAGGGATGTCAGACTCTCTCGGGTCATTCGTTTCTGTACGGTGACCCTTTCCAGCTTTTCTCGCCCTGTACCGCTTGTCTCATCCCTGTGAGCAGTGGAGGAGTAGAGGCAGGCTAGGGTGGGGGTTCCTTACTGGGGAAGCGTGAAGATGAGGAGAAAATGATTTGTCTGCTGCCTGACAACCCCCTAGCTGCAGAGAAGGCATAATGGGGAGGCCAAACTCACAATCCTAAAACCATCTTGCCTCTTATACCTGCACTGGGTTAGCAGTTAAATCTGTTTGATTGTGTTGTGATCGTTGTGTTATGCCTGAGGGATAAATAGAATGGATTGCACTGGTCTGAGTGAAGCTACTAGCAAGTAAAGATTTGTTGAGAGGATTCTATGAGTGTGTCCTGGAGTGATTATTAAAAACAAAATGAGGACCGTTAAGTTGGATTTGACCCATCTTGTGAGCTTCGATGGCTGATTCCTTGTAAACGTTCCATATATTTAACACTTTTATTTGATTCACAAGGTAACCTTCTCTTCTGAGGATAACCATAAAATTTTCCCTTTATCATTAAAAATGTCAAGTTCTTGTTTCTAAAACAAGAGAAGGGCTGTCCATCCTATCTATAAAGATTTCCAACATTAGAACTATAGCTTTTACAGGGGACCCACACATGATCTAATGCCTGTTTGTTTCTCGGTGTCCATTGGCCGCAGTAACTTATTAAAGTTACTAACACCAACCAATCACTTAAACAAATCATTTTCCGTGGTCAGTCGCTTGCAAGAAGAATTAGGTAGGTGTCATTATCGCAGCTTGAGGTGGATTAATGGGATGTTATTGACAGGGGAAAAAAAAGCAAAACCAGTTTTTCCAGAGAATTCTCTGTGAATTAACTGGACACAGAAGACACAGCCTCCAGGGGCAGTTAATATGCCCCACAGGATGGCATAACAGATAAAATAATGAAACACGCACGTCTGTCCCCTGCCCTCCGTGCAGCTGCTGAAGTCCCCTGCTGTGGGCAATATATCATCACACTGGGCCTCTGTGCTTCAATTAAACTTCTGCAGTATTTTTCATAAAAGAACATTTTATGAAATTTATGGAAAAGACCTTGTTTTTGTACTGTATTCAACAATCTCTCAGTGTTTTTGATGGAATTAAGTTGCCAGTTGAAGTCTTTGGCCTTTGGGCTGTACAGGCACACTGTTTGCGTTTTGATTTCTGTCATTGTGCTGTGCTGAACACGCTGTTGCTGTTGAATAGAAACAGATGTCTTGGCCTTGATTCTGTACCAGATCCATTAAGCTGAATACAAGCTTTTATAACGAAAGTCAGGTTTTCTGAAAAGAATTGTGTCAATTGATTCTTAAGTGATTTGTTATTTTGTGTGTCATCTCAGTATTGCTTTTTAGGTGCAGGTTTCATGGTCTGTGTGCCAGTTTACTTAATGCCCATATCATACCATTAGGATCACTTTACTGATACCATTATATAACTTTTTAAAATACCATCTATAAGTAGGTCTGTTTCATAATCATGCCAGTCAATAAACCTGAAAAATAATGAAAATGAATTACTGTGGATGGAAAGACTAGGGTGTCGCCTCTGAATCTAATTACTTTAGCAGTCATTGACAGATTAGCCAATGCAATCTGCCAAAGCCAACAGCCTGGATGTCCCAAACTAAACGTCCTTCAGCTTCAGATTCAGATTGGGGATGCATTGTTTCTGCTGTTGGAAGCAAAATAAACACACACACACACACACACACATACACATTCACACTTTTCTGCATGCATAACACACCAGGGTTGAGGGTCAATTCCATTTCAATTCAGTGTAAATTGAGTTGATGAATATAAAAATGCACATCTGTATTCTTTTGGGGATTTTTTCGGTTAATTAAATTAATTTCAGTTCATTTCCTTAATTGGCCGAATAGAAATTAAACTGACCCGTAACCCTGTGACGTGCACACGGTGTGTGTGTGTGTGTAGCTCACGGTACGGGTGTGTGTAGCTCACGGTGTGTGTGTGTAGCTCACGGTGCGTGTGTGTGTAGCTCACGGTACGTGTGTGTGCAGCTCACGGTGTGTGTGTAGCTCACAGTACGGGTGTGTGTAGCTCACGGTGTGTGTGTGTGTAGCTCACGGTGTGTGTGTGTGTGTGTAGCTTACGGTACGTGTGTGTGTGTGTGTAGCTCACGGTACGGGTGCGTGTGTGTGTAGCTTACGGTACGTGTGTGTGTGTGTGTAGCTTACGGTACGTGTGTGTGTGTGTGTAGCTCACGGTACGTGTGTTTGTGTGTGTAGCTTACGGTACGGGTGTGTGTGTGTGTAGCTCACGGTACGGGTGCGTGTGTGTGTAGCTCACGGTACGTGTGTGTGTAGCTCACGGTACGTGTGTGTGTAGCTCACGGTACGTGTGTGTGTAGCTCACGGTGTGTGTGTGTAGCTCACGGTGTGTGTGTAGCTCACGGTACGTGTGTGTGTAGCTCACGGTGTGTGTGTGTAGCTCACGGTGTGTGTGTAGCTCACGGTACGTGTGTGTGTAGCTCACGGTGTGTGTGTGTAGCTCACGGTGTGTGTGTAGCTCACGGTACATGTGTGTGTAGCTCACGGTACGGGTGTGTGTAGCTCACGGTGCGTGTGTGTGTAGCTCACGGTACGTGTGTGTGTGTGTGTAGCTCACGGTGCGTGTGTGTGTAGCTCACGGTACGTGTGTGTGTAGCTCATGGTACGGGTGCGTGTGTGTGTAGCTCACGGTGTGTGTGTAGTTTGCGGTGCGTGTGTGTGTAGCTCACGGGGTGTGTGTGTGCAGCTCATGGTGTGTGTGTGTGTAGCTCACGGTGTGTGTGTAGTTTGCGGTGCGTGTGTGTGTAGCTCACGGTGTGTGTGTAGTTTGCGGTGCGTGTGTGTGTAGCTCACGGTACGTGTGTGTGTAGCTCACGGTGTGTGTGTGTAGCTCACGGTGTGTGTGTAGCTCACAGTACGGGTGTGTGTAGCTCACGGTGTGTGTGTAGCTCACGGTACGGGTGTGTGTAGCTCACGGTACGGGTGCGTGTAGCTCACGGTACGGGTGTGTGTAGCTCACGGTGTGTGTGTAGCTCACGGTACGTGTGTGTGTAGCTCACGGTGTGTGTGTAGCTCACGGTACGGGTGTGTGTAGCTCACGGTACGGGTGTGTGTAGCTCACGGTGTGTGTGTAGCTCACAGTACGGGTGTGTGCAGCTCACGGTGTGTGTGTGTGTAGCTCACGGTGCGTGTGTGTGTAGCTCATGGTGTGTGTGTGTGTAGCTCACGGTGCGTGTGTGTGTAGCTCACGGTACGTGTGTGTGTAGCTCACGGTGTGTGTGTAGCTCACGGTACGGGTGCGTGTAGCTCACGGTACGTGTGTGTGTAGCTCACGGTACGGGTGTGTGTAGCTCACAGTACGTGTGTGTGTAGCTCACGGTACGGGTGTGTGTAGCTCACGGTACGTGTGTGTGTAGCTCACAGTACGTGTGTGTGCAGCTCACGGTGTGTGTGTGTGTAGCTCACGGTGTGTGTGTGTGTAGCTCACAGTACGTGTGTGTGTAGCTCACGGTACGGGTGCGTGTGTGTGTAGCTCACGGTACGGGTGCGTGTGTGTGTAGCTCACAGTACGTGTGTGTGTAGCTCATGGTACGGGTGCGTGTAGCTCACGGTGTGTGTGTGTGTAGCTCACGGTGTGTGTGTGTGTAGCTCACGGTACGTGTGTGTGTAGCTCACGGTACGTGTGTGTGTAGCTCACGGTACGTGTGTGTGCAGCTCACGGTGTGTGTGTGTGTAGCTCACGGTACGGGTGTGTAACTCACGGTGTGTGTGTGTGCACCTCACGGTGTGTGTGCAGCTCACGGTGTGTGTGTAGCTCACGGTACGGGTGTGTAACTCACGGTGTGTGTGTGTGCACCTCACGGTGTGTGTGCAGCTCACGGTGTGTGTGTAGCTCACGGTGTGTGTGTGTAACTCACGGTGTGTGTGTGTGCACCTCACGGTGTGTGTGCAGCTCACGGTGTGTGTGTAGCTCACGGTGTGTGTGTGTAGCTCACGGTGTGTGTGTGTAGCTCACGGTGTGTGTGTGTAGCTCACGGTACGTGTGTGTGTAGCTCATGGTGTGTGTGTGTGTAGCTCACAGTGTGTGTGTGTGTAGCTCACAGTGTGTGTGTAGCTCACGGTACGTGTGCGTGTGCAGTGTGCGGTACGTGCGTGTGCAGTTTGCGGTACGTGCGTGTGCAGTTTGCGGTACGTGCGTGTGCAGTTGGCGGTACGTGCGTGTGTAGTTGGCGGTCCGTGCGTGCGTAGTTGGCGGTACATGCGTGTGTAGTTGGCGGTACATGCGTGTGCAGTTTGCGGTACATGCGTGTGCAGTTTGCAATACGTGCGTGTGTAGTTGGCGGTACATGCGTGTGCAGTTGGCGGTACATGCGTGTGCAGTTTGCAGTACATGTGTGTGTAGTTTGCAGTACATGCGTGTGCAGTTGGCAGTACATGCGTGTGCAGTTTGCGGTACATGCGTGTGCAGTTGGTGGTACGTGCGTGTGCAGCTCCCCTCTCCACACGCACAGCACATGGTACATGCGTGTGCAGTTGGCGGTACATGCGTGTGCAGCTCCCCTCTCCACACGCACAGCACACGCCTCCTCAGAGGAGCGCCTGTGAGAGGATGCTGGACAGCAGGAGCAGGAATTTGATCCTGAACTTCGGGGCGTAAATCACACTCCAGCCCCCTGCCTGCCCCCGGTCCTCGGAAGGGGGCCAGATGGCCGATGGTGGTAGGGAAACTACCCCCCCCCCCCCCCAGATTAAGGAAAGAGCCGCCCCCCCAGCTTCTTAAAGCTTCCGCTCCACAGATCCACAGTGATCCCCAGGGGGACATCTCTTCTTTGAAGAAATTTCCCCAAAATCTCCGGTGAGGATCGGACCCTGATCCCACGCCTAGACCCTGGTCCCACGCTCAGCCTGAACCTTCTCTACATGCTCCCCAGAGACCCCCAGACCTGCGAGAGGGACGCTGTCCAATAATGGACTTTATTGAGAATTAAAATTTTTGTTCCACCGATGGAAACGTTTTTCAATTCTGGAACATTTTTGTAACCTTGAACCATTTTTCAGGGTGGCTGTTGGAAAAGAGAATATTTTCTGAATATTTTTACAGTAATGTTAAAATAACACATCAAGGAATGTCCGAGCCACGATCCGATTTTATAATGAACTGCAGAGCATAAGATTGGGCCCCAGTCATTGTGTTGCATTATTGTTATCTTTATTGCATTTTTCATAGCTTTAATAGGTTTTTAGGGATATGTACTGTAAGAATATTTTAGACTAATTTTGAAATATAGTATGGTACATCTTTATCTTTTTTTAGTACTACTCATATATGTCTGTTTACTAAGGGACAATACAGATTCACCTCTGGTCACACTAAAATATAAATAATATGACATCAGAGTGTAAGAACATTTCTTGTATTCTTAGTTTTCCTAGAAATTGTGCCTCGTTTTGGGCCAAAAACCAAACCAAACAAATACACAAAAAGGATCTTGCATTAATATAATGATTTCCTGAATCAGTATTAGGACGCTTTCTCACCATGAACAAGCGTGGGTCCTGATGCACATCCTGGTGCATGTGGACTCTCCGTGCTGCGTTTCTGCGATTCCTGCATGTTATTTGATGCTATGGCCAAGTTACCGCTGTTGGATTGGAATGTAATGAAAGAATCGGGCGTCTGTCAGTGGAAAGCGTCGTCCTTTTGGAATCGGATCACCGGGAACATCTGGAGAGCAGAAGGCGAATGGAGTGGAGGCAATCGCTGAGGCATTCTGCCATCTCTCCCGCATACAGACTTTTTGGGCAGCAAGTTTATTTGTCGATCAAGTACTAAAATTATTAGGCAACCCTTATTTAATGTTATTATAGTTTTTTTGAAAATGTTATCATTTGCATATGTGTCTATATATGGGTCAGTATGTTTGTAAATATATTGGTTTGTTTGCCACCAAAAGCACTGCAGTTATACAGAAAGTATAGTGGCCATTTTTTCTACACCTGTTGAGCGTCACATTTCATTTTTTTCAGTTGAGTGCCCCTGGTTTACATTAATAATGCACTAGTTTTGGGATGGGGGGGGGGGGGGTCAAAGGAAGCAGGGAGTGATGTAACAGATGTACAGTGTTCACTCAAACAAAGCAAAACAACCCTTTCTTTCGTTTGCTTTATCTTGCATAACCAGCTCCACAGTAGGTGGCTGGAAAGCAGGCTGGGAAAAGGCCGCTGAGTGTTTTTCTAAATTTCAGTGTATCTTCAGAAAACAGTTTATGCTGCATTTCAGAAAGCCTGGTGTGAGAATGGGATAAGTCAACAGATATTTAGATTCCACCCTTAAATCATTTCTCGTGTGTGCCAAATATGACAAACAAATGTACATATGCTTGTGTTAATTTGTTTGACAGATGACTTCTATGTCTAAAATAGATGTAGTTGATCTTGAGAAGATTCATTTTATTTTTCTACAATTTCATAACAATAAAATCCCATAATTCTTTGTTTGTTTGTATGTATGGTCATATTGTAGGTAATCTTCAAATCCTGTCCATATCCTGCGTGTGGCCAGAGTTCCCATGTGAGATGGACTTTTCTCCAGGATCAGATCTGACCAGCATGTGGTGTTCAGAGCATTGCAGTTCTGTCCGGTGTGTGGTGTTCAGAGCGTTGAGGTTCTGATCGGTGTGTGGTGTTCAGGGCGTTGAGGTTCTGATCGGTGTGTGGTGTTCAGAGCGTTGAGGTTCTGATCGGTGTGTGGTGTTCAGAGCGTTGAGGTTCTGATTGGTGTGTGGTGTTCAGGGAGTTGTGGTTCTGATCGGTGTGTGGTGTTCAGAGCATTGCAGTTCTGATCGGTGTGTGGTGTTCAGAGCGTTGAGGTTCTGATCGGTGTGTGGTGTTGAGGGAGTTGTGGTTCTGATCGGTGTGTGGTGTTGAAGGAGTTGTGGTTCTGATCGGTGTGTGGTGTTCAGGGAGTTGAGGTTCTGACCGGCGTGTTGTGTTCAGGGCGTTGTGGTTTTGACCGGTGTGTGGTGTTCAGGCGTTGAGGTTCTGATTGGTGTGTGGTGTTCAGGGCGTTGAGGGTCTGATCTGTGTGTGGTGTTCAGGGAGTTGAGGTTCTGATCTGTGTGTTGTGTTCAGGACGTTGTGGTTTTGACTGGTGTGTGGTGTTGAGGGTGTTATGTTTTGACTGGTGTGTGGTGTTCAGGGCATTGAGGTTTTGACCGGTGTGTGGTGTTCAGGCGTTGTTGTCAGTAGGGCACTCCTGGGAGGTGTTGAAGTGAAAGGCAGTGGAATCGCAGACTAACTGTTGCTTTTCCATCTGAAACCCGCTACCCTCCTGTCGTCTGGATGAACGGGGGTTTGACCGAGTGTCGTAATGAAACAGCACTGCTGCCTCCGGCTCTGTTTGCCCACCCGCAAGGTCTCTGCTCCCTGTTTGCAACTGAAAATCAACGTCAAAACTGAGAAGAAAAAAAACATCCATATTTTTTGCTGAAGAACTTACCAGGACCTGCCGTGTTTCAAGCTTATCTGTCAGGATTCCATGACAAGGTGCTGGAAGAAACTGTCTTAGTGTGTTTTTTCCACACAAATTAAGAGATATTTTGAGAAAGCAGACAAAACACCTGAAGCTTCAAACTCAGTTTATTGTGCAATCTGGCAGTGACCTTAGAGCTATTCCTGTCCAAAGTGCCTGGCTATTCACTCAGATCCAAGCACCTGCTGAGGACCCATAAGACCAGTTCACATCCCAAATTCAGCAGCAAGGAGATGGATTTATGGCTTTTTCTGAAGAAACTTTGCTTGGTGCGAACTGCCAAATTTTACAACATCTTGTTGGCTGTTGTGGCCCCAGAGATGCAACATTTAGATTTAGAGTCCAAAGTTTGTGATGCTCACACACTCTCTGGAAACAGTCATTTCATCTGTTATGTTGTTTCCATGTCAGCTGTGTAGTCCTTACTTATGTGACATTCTGCAGTACAGTTATTCAGTTATTTGGCAGATGCTTTTAACCAAGGTGACTTAAAGCAAGTGTCTTTAACATGGTAAGCAAACACCACTAGAGCTAGAGACAGGCAATCAAATTGAGTCACAGTCATGCCTCATGACCAGTGAAACAATGGAAGGGAAGATTGAGTTATTTGTTAAAGACAGAAACATCAGCTGTGGTGTAATCTGAAAAGGTGGGTTTTGCAGGAATCGGCCAACATTCCATTCATTCATTGTGTTCTCATCCACAGTCATACCCTTGACCTGAAACAGGTTTGTTCTCTTAATTCTTTGATGGTGTGTTTGGGGGTGGTGGTGGGGGGGTGGGGGGGTTGTTTCCATGCCTGGTACCACTTATTCACGGTGCTCAGTGCAATTGGGCCCACAGAGGCGGGGTGTGGTGGGGGAGGGGGGGGGTGGATTGTGGATCGGGCCCACAGAGGGGGGGTGTGGTGGGGGGGAGGGGTGGATTGTGGATCGGGCCCACAGAGGGGGGGTGTGGTGGGGGAGGGGGGGGGTGGATTGTGGATCGGCCCCACAGTGGCGGGGTGTGGTGGGGGGGGCGGGGGTAGTTGTGGATCGGGCCCACAGTGGGGGGGTGTGGTGCAGGGGGGGGGGGGTGGATTGTGGATTGGGCCCACAGTGGGGGGGTGTGGTGGGGGTGGGGTGAGGGGGTGGATTGTGGATCGGGCCCACAGTGGGGGGGTGTGGTGGGGGAGGGGGGGGGTGGATTGTGGATCGGCCCCACAGTGGCGGGGTGTGGTGGGGGGGGGCGGGGGTAGTTGTGGATCGGGCCCATAGTGGGGGGGTGTGGTGTCTGGGTCATGTTCTCCGTTCAGCTTTCTCATATTCAGATCTCTGTTTAATTCTCAGCGTCCAGCACGGGGAGCACGGGGGGGATTTCTGTCAGATGCTGCTCACACGTTTTCCATGTATGTGTCCGCAATTTCAAGACCAGTTCCCCCCCGATGAAATGGCTTCCAGATGGAGATGTGCGGGTGAAGTACCTCCCCTCCATATTGTCTCCTGACAGGCTCAGCTCTAAAATGGCCTCGGCCGTTAGCATCTGCTGCAGATATGCTAGCGACAGGCCTTTATGACATCACAGAAGGTAAAACAGCCTTCCAGGCTCCATCACCACACATGGTATAGAATTGGGCTGTTCCAATAATTTATCCAAAGGAGAAAAGGGGGACATGCCCCCCCCCCCCCCCCCCCCCCTTTGATATTATCATGTTGTATTGGGTGCACTGTTAGGGCCAAAAAAAAAAAATCTTAAAGAAAGTTTATCCTTTATTGTCGACCCAAAGTTGAAATGAGATTATGTCCTTGGTATCCATGACAAGAATTACAAAGGCAGACAATGACATCCTTCCAGTGGAATGAAATGGGTTTTCAGTCAGGCAGTTGTATTGAGATGCGTCTGTAAGCTGCTAGCTGAGTGGGCTGTATGGGGTTAACTGCGATGGATGGAACTGCCAGTTTAAACTGATGAAACGGCTGTACAGAGGCTTTTTATGAGGTCTGGATGATTTGAGTGATCGAATGCCTTCTTCTGGCAGATAGTGCCAGTCATGCAGCACAAGATGGAAGTGAAATGTAGAGGGTTGTGAAAATGAGAAAGCTTCCAGACAGATTTCTCAGCCGAGATGACTGTATAGACCATGAGATCAAAAACAGAATCACCGGCTATTTTTACATACGGCTATAAACTCCTCCAAGCTCTTCTCGTCCAATTGAAGATGTCACTGTAGCAGACAGGACTGTGTATGATTCAGCAGCATCTGATTCTAAAAAAGCTCAGAACATGGCAAATGCAGCAGTTTTGTTATAGCAGTCTATTCCATTAAATTGATGAAAATTCAATGTAAATTCATTTAAAATGCTGTCCTGGTGAAGTCAGATAAAATTTCTCTGGTACATTCTGCTTTAGCTTTAGGGGACACTGCTCAGATGGCTTTTCCTCATACCTTGTGGTTTTAATGAGATTCAGTTAATGGTGCACAATCCAGCACACAAACCCCACTGCCCCCCCCCCCCCCCCCCCCCCCCACACACACACACACACAGCGCAGTGACATTTCTCTCAGTTTTACATAAACAATCAAAGAGGCTTTGGCATGGATTCAATCCCCAATTTTCCTCAACCGTAACTAATCGCATTTAATTGTGTAAAAATTAAAATAAACTGTTTGTGAAGAAAACAAAATACATTTGTGAATCAAAAGACAAATATTGAGTGAATCTAGACCTCTTAAGTAAATCTGTTACAGGTGCTTGAGGGAAACTTTTCTTGTTTCATGCAAAAGGGTCTGAAATTAGAGCTAAATTAGTTGGGGTTCTATATTTGAGTACCGTAAAACTCAAATTACACAATGTATCTTCCACAGCACAAAGTCTTTTTTACCTTAAAGTCGGACTCATAGCAACTGCATCACACAGTTTGATTCAGCAAGCATGGCGCACAGTGTTTGGGATCCAGCCAATCACAATACGCGAGATGACAGGTAGCGCACCCTGGGACAGCGCGGTGCGTATGTTTCCACGGTTACGGGCGGCAGTCGCCTCACGGGTGCGTGTGTTCGGCGAGCTTTGATACCCGCCCCAGTCGCTGAGCGGTAAACTGGATCCTCTGATACCCGCCCCAGTCGCTGAGCCGTAAACTGGATCCTGTGATACCCGCCCCAGGCGCTGAGCGGTAAACTGGATCCTGTGATACCCGCCCCAGGCGCTGAGCGGTAAACTGGATCCTCTGATACCCACCCCAGGCGCTGAGCGGTAAACTGGATCCTCTGATACCCGCCCCAGGCGTTGAGCGGTAAACTGGATCCTGTGATACCCGCCCCAGTCGCTGAGCGGTGAACTGGATCCTCTGATACCCGCCCCAGTCGCTGAGCGGTAAACTGGATCCTCTGATACCCGCCCCAGTCGCTGAGCGGTAAACTGGATCCTCTGATACCCGCCCCAGTCACTGAGCGGTAAATTGCATCCTCTGATCCACAGATGGGCACAGACTGTTGCCAGGTAATCGTTCCTCTCTCAGGGCGGGACAGATGAACGCTTACCTTGACAGGAGTGATATTGAACACTTTTCTGGCAGACAGAAAAAGAAATATGCGAGCCTCTCCATCTCGTTTGCATAATATCATAAACAAGCGCATAATCGGACCATCTGTTTTAGTACGCTCTAGACTGTTATTTTAATATGTGGAAGACTAACAGAATCTCTCTCTCTCTCTCCCTCTCTCTCTCTCTCTCTCTCTCTCTCCCCCCCTCCCTCTCTCTCTCTCTCTCTCTCTCTCCCTCTCTCTCTCTCTCGCTCTCTCTCCCCCTCCCTCTCTCTCTCTCTCTTTCTCACTCTCAGATAGTTTTATGGCTTTTCAAAGGGAGAGAAAGCCATTGATCCGTCTAAAGGTCACCCAGTCTCTGGAGAGGCTGTGACTGTATTTGTCTGAGGTTATGTAGGATGTCTGAGCTGGAAGTGTGTTGACAAACTCAGGATGATGTGTACCACGGACATCTGAGAGCAATGTTTCTACAACTGTGGCAATGCATTTAAACTAATTTAATATAAGCTGAGTGATTGATTGTCTGATTTATGATTTTTTGCCTTTAATTGCGCTTTGTACAGAATGCTTTACTAATCCTATTTTTTAAAAACATCATATTTTGACTGATGATTGATTTGTTTATTGACTAATAGATAAAATGTTTATTAGCAACTTCACTGAAACGTGGTAAACTTTGCGCTTTGTGTGTCATTCTGTAACAGACCCATTTAGAAAAATGAAGCACGGTGACAGATGATTGATTGATTGATTGACTGATTGATTGATTGATTGGTTGAAGTTTCTGACGTTCTGATGGTAAGCAGATTGAAAGTGCCTAGCCACTGTGGCACTGCAGGATCAGGCCCATGCCTGGCCTTCTCAGCTCGATACCCACGTCTGACAATTAAAACTGATTCCAAACAGCCAATATTTGTTTCTGAGAGTGATGGAGGGATGTGGAATGTGAAATCAAACAAGCGTGGGCCAGTGAGATCTTTCCAGCTTTTCTGAGTCTGTGAAAACAACTCTTTTCTTCTCTAATTCAGCCTCCAAACCCCCTCCGCTCAGCCGAAGTGTAGCTGTGATTTCCCAAGCAGGACTCAGACCAGATGGTGGTCATTGGGAACGTGTTATTATAGCTGAAATCCATCTACTCACACACTGTCAGCTGAAAATACTGGTGGTCTTCAGCGACTGGCTACAGCTGGTTTCATCCAGTTTTCCAGCATGTTGTATGTTTTGGCTACACTTTCTAGGGGTTATAAATGAAATGTGTAATATCAGCGCAATGAAGACGATTACTTTACTTTTCTCAGTTGTGTGACTCATTTGGCCAATGCAGGTGAATTTGAACCCAGATGTCAAGCAACTCCAGGTCGATTCCAGCGCTTTCTGTCTGGGTGCGTAATCCGTAATTATGCATATGCTGTTGTTCACTGAAATACATACTTTAAACATTTTTTCAAAACATTTCTATTTGTTTTTGTCAGCATCATTCTTGAAAAAGCATGATTTTCTATCCATTGAAATCAAAACAAAAAAAGTCATTTTGATGTCATTTATGTTAAAAAAAAAAAAAAAGTCAAAAAATGAAAAAGAAATTCTAAATGTTTTTTCTTTTCAGAGGCATGATTCAGGAAATCATGATTTTGCGAAAACCATGGTGAAATAAACAAATATAAATATGTGTGAAGTCATTGATGAAGAAAAATGTTTTTCAGTGGAAAACAGAAAAA
>NC_049208.1:325067-382567 GCF_013347855.1 Anguilla anguilla | reverse complement strand
CTCACACACACACACTCTCTCTCACACACACACACACACACACACACACACTCTCTCTCTCACACACACACACACACACTCTCTCTCTCACACACACACACGCAATGCATGCACTTAACACACACACACACACACGCACACACACACACAACGTATGCACTTAACACATGCATGCATGCAACACATGCAGACACTCAATGCACACAAGCACACACATGAACATTATGTTTTCGCAGATACTGAGAGAGGATGAAGAAGTACTGGATAAAGACAAATAAGGCAGCAGGCCCTGGTGGCATATACCCGAGGGTACCCAGAGAGTTAGGAGTGATCATCTTTAAACCACTGGCAAGAACAAAATCCAGATGTGGGCAAAAACCTGGAAAATGAAATTTAATATAGCCAAATGTAAAGTTCTGCATGTGGGAAATAAAAATATTAGGCAGGATTACTTATGGGAGGAACAAAACTGGAATGTGCTCAATTTGAAAACGACATTGGAGTAATGGTTGATCAAAGCCTTTCAGGTTATAGGCACTGCGCTGTAGCAGTAACAAAGGCCAACAGGATGCTGGGATATATAGCCAAAAGTATTGAGTATATATCCATGGAAGTAATACTTATACAATACATTTGTTAGACCACACTTGGAGTATTGTGTGTGCAGTTCTGGGGATTGTACTACAAGAAAGATATAGAGGCTCTGGAAAAGGTTCAAAGAAGAGCAACCAGATTGACTCCTGGTATGAAAGACAACAGCTATGAGGAAAGATTTAAGCTGCTTAATTTTTTCAAGCTTAGTAAAAGGAGACTCTGGCTTATTTTATTGATGCTTTTAAATTCATAAAGCAGATCAACAAAGTGAACAAGACGAATGGTCTGTTCTTGTCATTATGTTATGTTATGTTACATTAACAATTCCTGAATTTTTGAATAATTATTCTCTCCCCCCCCACCCCGCGCCCCAGCCCTTATGCAGGAGGAGTACACAGTTCAGAGGGGCTGGTGTTAGCAGGACGCCGTAGCGAATCGCAGGAGAAGCTCCACTGACAGCAGCCGGATGGAACATTCGATGCGGATCCCCGGAAACCCGTCGGTGTGGTTCTGCTCTGCTTTCCCAGCTGTCTCTCGCGGCAGCGGCGGGATCGGCGGGATCGGCGGCGCACATGGAGCGCGTTTGGGACGGCGCTCATCTCCAGTCCACTGAGACGCAGCTCCGCTAAAGCAGCTGTGACTAACTGCGTCCGGAGGTCCGGAAAGCCGCTCACGCGCGAGCTCCACCCAGCCGCCGGAAACCTGCTCCCCCTCATCCGCGGCCCTCCGCCGCCCTCCTGTCAATCAAACCAGCCTCCAGTGACCCATCTCTCCGGCCGTGTCCGGAAAAATCCGTTATGCTCTGCACGGCCGTTTCCACATTGGAGAGGAGCGCATGGGGGCTGAGATCGGTGACACTGCTCTAGATACTGAAAATATGAGGTGATGCAGTTCACACCAGCTCACGCTGCTACCTGACCTACACACCTGTTAATCAACGCTGGAATCAGGTCAAGATTTCCATGACAACCAGGGAAAACAGCACTGAGAATGTTTTAATGTTAAGTTGACTCAGGCTTCATTTGTTGTACAAACCGATGGTCTGGATCCGATCAGTTATTCTGTGGCAGGGCTGTGCAGAGAGCTTTCGAGTGACAGGTGCTCAAAGTGAGAAAAGGGCGCACCAACCCAGAAAAACTGTTATTTATATAAAAACTTGCCCCAGTTATTCTACACCTGGGGCAAAAGCGGACAGGCAGAGCTGCAGCTTCAGGGCTAGCTGACTGGCAGGGCTGTAGCTTCAGGACTAGCTGACAGGCAGAGCTTCAGGACTAGCTGACAGGCAGAGCTTCAGGGCTAGCTGCCAGGCAGGGCTGTAGCTTCAGGACTAGCTGACAGGCAGAGCTTCAGGGCTAGCTGCCAGGCAGAGCTTCAGGACTAGCTGACAGGCAGAGCCTCAGGGCTAGCTGAGAGGCAGAGCTTCAGGGCTAGCTGACAGGCAGAGCTGCAGCTTCAGGGCTAGCTGACAGGCAGGGCTATAGCTTCAGGGCTAGCTGACAGGCAGAGCTGCAGCTTCAGGGCTAGCTGCCAGGCTCAGGCGATGAGGCATCATTGTGCCAGTAACAGAATGAGCCCATGATGGTGCCAGGTTTCAGTGTCACACGCAGACAGTGAATCAGCGGCACTCTTGTGCCACACAGGCACACAGGGGATATCAGGTCAGCGCGTTTCCAGTTTTAAACAAGAACTGAAACCAAAGCAGTTTCAGCTGCATTGGAACCATCCATCATCCATTATCTATACCCGCTTATCGTGGGCAGGGTCCATCCATTATCTATACCCACTTAACCTGAGCAGGGTCCATCCATTATCTATACCCACTTAACCTGAGCAGGGTCCATCCATTATCTATACCAACTTATCCTGAGCAGGGTCCATCCATTATCTATACCCACTTAACCTGAGCAGGGTCAATCCATTATCTATACACACTTATCCTGAGCAGGGTCCATCCATTATCTATACCCACTTAACCTGAGCAGTGTCCATCCATTATCTATACCCACTTATCCTGGGCAGGGTCCATCCATTATCTATACCTGCTTAACCTGAGCAGGGTCTATCCATTATCTATACCCACTTAACCTGAGCAGGGTCCATCCATTGTCTATACCCACTTAACCTGAGCAGGGTCCATCCATTATCTATACCCACTTAAGCTGAGCAGGGTCCATCCATTATCTATACCCGCTTAACTTGAGCAAGGTCGCGGGGGGTGCTGGAACCATGCCCATTTCATGTATTTATTTATTTATTTTGGGTGATGATGGGTTTTCTGCTTTAAGGTCTACCTTACCATAAATGTCGTCAAAATGAATCATGTCATCTGTTAAGAGGAGGGGAAAAGTTCAAGTCCGAGAAATTCCTTTTGATCATGTGTGAGCAGGAAAACGTGTGATGACATCATAAACACGAGACCATCACTTTGCCTGAACAGTACTGTGTCACAGATAGAGTCGCCCACAAAGACTGGCTGCAAAAAGAACCCACGAATCATGAAACAGGGATGAAATTTCAGCAGAGAGTGAGCGAGAGAGAGAGAGAGAGAATGGATTATGAGAAGTTATTGCATAAAGCACCAGGCAGTATTGCATTACAAGTCTCCAGCCAGAAACGGGTAAGATAAGGATAAGGTGAGGAAAAAGAGGAGAGAGAAGATAAGTTGGAAGAAACCATTACCACATTACCATTTTGGAACTGTAAAAAAATATTGTGATTTGTGGTAAAACTTGAGATGAATCCTTGTTAAAGCAGCCAGTGTTCCCTGTATTCCCTTACGGCCGTTTCTGTGTGAGCTTTTTCTTCCATTTTCTCCAAATCTGGAATGTCTGATGGTGTACAGCCCTGCTCAGAGCCGGTTCTGTGCCGCATAGGCCTCAGCTGGGGCCCCGTCTGCCTGAAGGACCAACCCAGGTCTGCAACCCCCCCCCCCCCCTTCATAGGCAGAGATTAAGGGGGGCCATGAATCCCCCCCTCTTCACCCCCCCACCCTCCCTCACCCACCTCTACCCCCCGGTTTGGAAGCAATCTCAATCTGAAACACTTACGCACCCTGACCCCCCTGGGTTGTGATAGGAAACCCCCCCCCCCCCCCGGTTTTGAATGCAATCAACGCAATCAATACCACCCCCCCCCCCACCCAGCCTGAAATGGACCCCCTGTGATTAAATCTCAAACCTCCACCCTTGTCCCTTGCCACCTCTCCACATCTACACCAAGCACTTCTACCCCTTCACTCCCCCTCTCCACCTCTACATTTTCACACTCCTCTACTCCGTTTCCTACTTTCCCTCACCACTCCAGACACTTCTATCCCTTCACTCCCCCTCTCCACCTCTACATTTTCATACTCCTCTACTCCATTTCTTGCTTTCTCTCACTAAACTCTCCTACCCGTTCACTCCCCCTCTCCACCTCTCCATTTTCACACTCCTCTGCTCCCACCTTGGCCCTGTTAGTTCAGCCAGGGCTCTGTTATATTAAATACTCATCAGACTCCTCTCCCTCTAACTGCTAAATCTCCTTTAACGGCCTGTTTTCTATGCGGTGTGTTAAGGGAGCATGCCTTCAGCGTTTAAGCGTCTTTAGTTTTCACCCCAGTCTGTGCACCTTAAACTAACTGCCTTTGTGTCATGGCTGATGAGTAAAGCTGGCTGCGCACCTGCTGGTAATTAAATGAACATGGATTATAATCAGGCCTGTTAGAAGCACGCAGCCATGGATTATAATCAGGCCTGTTAGAAGCACGCAGCCATTTTGTAAGAAGTAGGTCTGTGCGGTGGCTTTGTCAATTTGCAGTTTCCTTTTATCATTTCAAATATGTTTTGTTTCTTAATATTTCATATATCAGAAGTTTAAGATGCTCTGTGAGGCAAAGCAATGGTCAGCTTCATGGTAGTTGTGTTATAAAAAGCCTGCATTCCAGAAATAAGTTCTGAAAGTGAAATGAGATTATGAGAAGCGATCTTTCTCACTGTGTTAGGGTTAGAGTTAGGGTTAGGGTTAGGGATACACAGGTCTGTGGTCTAGTGGTTTAAACCTGAGGCTTAAATTACAGCGAATCACACTGCAAGTATTATTATTATTATTATTATTATTAATAATATGTTTTCTATGCCTTGTATGCTTTGTTTTATAATGTATGAGATCTGTACTTGATTGCAGAAGGACATAGCTTCCTTTTGAATCAGATGCAATTGGAAATTGGAAACAATGATTCAATATTTTAGTGCAGATATTTTCATTCCTGATATCAAAGCCTAAAATTAAATAACATTTCTCTCACTAATTACACCCCAGGGAAGGTTGACCTGTGACTCACAGACAAGGTGAGGTGTGATCATGTTAGTGTATCCATAGCAACTGTCGTCAACGACGTTTTGCGGATAGCGGTGTTCACTGTCAATTTCCTCCTCCGAGAGAAAGCTACGAGAGCTATTGGCTATTCGGTTTGAATTGCCCTGAAGGAAAATGCTTAGGGTTAGGGTTAGTCTCATGATGTTGGGTGTCATTGTAACATTTGTTTGTGCTTATTTGCTTATTTGAGTACTCCTGTTTGGGGAAGCCATGTGTGTTCAGCAAGTTAAATTTTAGCAAATGTTCTTCTCAACATATTGACATTTTCTCTTTACCATGATTGTTTGCTGACATTGGCTAAAAGTCTGTAATGGTAGTGTTCATAGTACAGTACTGCTTGAAACAGAAAATGAGAAGAGAGTATGTAAGATAACAATCACTTTACGTAAATTATTTTCAATGATTTCAATATTTGATGTTAACATATTCTGTGGATTTATTCATGGTGAAAATCACTTTCTTGTCCATTTTTATTAAATTAATGCAATTGGTGAACATTTTCTTTTATTTGAAATAGCCCAACCAGTAACAAGAAAACATAGGTCATACTTGAAAACGCATATTACATACTATTTAGGTTGAATTCTTCAGTATGCAGAGTTTTGTAGTACACAACGTGGTAAACTGGAAATGTCCAGAGAGGATTACACACTATTCAGGTGACTGTGATCCCAAAATCTGACATTTCCAAAGGGCACAGATATGTTGATCAAACATAGCAGAACATTATGTGGTCTAATTGAAGTCCAAAAAGACTCAGCAGTACTGGTATGGTCCCTGGGAAGACTCTCTCCAGGAGTCCTTCAGCTCTGCTGATAGACACAGGAGACTCTGACATCGTCCCTCAGCCCTGTCTGTGCTGATACACACAGGAGACTCTGACATCGTCCCTCAGCCCTGTCTGTGCTGATACACACAGGAGACTCTGACATCGTCCCTCAGCCCTGTCTGTGCTGATACACACAGGAGACTCTGACATCGTCCCTCAGCCCTGTCTGTGCTGATACACACAGGAGACTCTGACATCGTCCCTCAGCCCTATCTGTGCTGATACACACAGGAGACTCTGACATCGTCCCTCAGCCCTGTCTGTGCTGATACACACAGGAGACTCTGACATCGTCCCTCAGCCCTGTCTCTGCCGACAGAGCCACACTTAATTATCATGTTGTTCATTACATCAAGTGCTCTCTCAGGGGGAGGGAGAGAAAGTTTCACTTAATGAGACAAGCTGTCGCTGTCCTAAAAAAACAAAACAATCTATTTCACAGAGACAGACCAGCTGTCAATCAATAGTGAGTGACCACAGGACAGTCCCCTCGTGTTCATAAAAGCCCGGGTTAAGGGCATTAACACATTAACATTTAGCCGACCACACCACAGCCAGCTGAGTACACTCACCCACTGATCTGGGAACATCGTTAGCCAGGTCTGCTGCACATGTAATACCGATAAACGCACAAATGCTTACTTACACTCTGAGTCACTTTCGATGAGGGTGTCTGCTAAATAAATATAATAAATAAATACAATGTAATTCCAGTAACAAGATGATGACATCCGACTGTCACAACACCGTGGGCCTGCAGGTCATATTTGGCGAAGGTCTGAATTAGTGGCAGCAGCGTCTAAATGTGTTAAAGCAGGAGCTTCAGTGAAGACGTTTTTAATCTTAGCATTGCTTAAAGGTATTTCTAAATGAGACTCAAACAGACAGAAACTAATTAAAAAATGACAGACTAAGTGAAACAAGGAAAATGAGTGGTGAGTGGGCTTCAGGGATTGTGTTTGTGTGCCGATGAGACTCAGAATGACCAACACAGCACTGATACTGCAGGCTCTTTATTTCCATCAAAGCAGCACCAAGTTCAGTGTTGTCAGGATGCAGGCTGGCATACTCAGAAACCCAAACAGCCAGAGAAAGGTTACGCTAAGAGTCTGTTTTAGTACGCCTCTTTCCCCGCTGATTAAATCTGTTGACATTTCCACTGGCCTGCCTGTTGATAAAAACTAATTCCACATGAATTCACTCTTTAAATTCCTGATTAAAGAGACTATAATTTTGTGCAATGGGACCTTTGTAAATGCTAAAGTGCATCCAGAGTCTGTATATTGCAAACTTCAATTCTGTTTCGTGTTGTTTCAGGTTATAACAGTGGCTTAATGCTATGTGGAAAAAATAATGTTTCTGTCGCAAATTAAACTCACAGAAATTCTGTAGCTTGGGAGATGTAGTGTAGTGCATGCTTAACAGATTCTCCCAGCATGCACCTGTCTGACCTGTCTGTAGGACAAGCCCTGCAGCTCATGCATGTCACCTGATATGCATTTGATGTTAAATTCATAGTCACCTGCTGTGATGTTAAAAAAACACTCTAACACTCGGCAAAATACAAACGTAAAAAAATTAAAATACTCTGAGGAT
This sequence comes from Anguilla anguilla, assembly GCF_013347855.1. NCBI lineage: Eukaryota > Metazoa > Chordata > Actinopteri > Anguilliformes > Anguillidae > Anguilla > Anguilla anguilla. Next base: position 375,192 of record NC_049208.1, on the reverse strand, counting down.
TCAAAGTCGGCTTCACATCTTCTTGGGATCCAGAGACATCCGGCATTTACAAACTGGACAGCACATTTGGGCTAATTCTTTTTCAAAGGTCCAGCAATGTATTCTGCCAAGCCAATTAGGGTTTTAAAAACAAGCAAGAATGATTTCAGAATAAATTCTCAAACAAACAGGCAGCCCCCGGAAAGTGCTTTCTTTCTTACTGCAATGTTAGAGAAAGTAATTTAACTCAGATGGTGATTATACGAGTACCAGAGAGTCCACATGTAAACTATCGCAGAACAATGTACCAAATCTGAGAGCATGAATTCATTTAGATGTGAACCAGTGGATATTTAACTTCTACAGGAGCACAGGACTCCATGAAAGACCGGAGACAGGTGGAAGGGAGGCATGCCTCCCAATGATGATCAACAACCCTAACAAAAACAATAGCACCAACAGCATACACTAAAATAGTTTTAATATAGTTTAACTACTCCAATCACTTATGAAACCTAACAGATAAGGCTTGACTGTGTGTCTATGAGGTCCAGCCTGGAGCCTTTTCCCCACTGAATCCTGGAAGATGTACCAGACAACATTCTGAACCTGTTTGCTCATTTTGGACCCGTACAGTTCAGTGTTCAGCTGCCATTTGCAATGTAATTAAAGAATTTGTATGATAATTAAACACAGCTGCAAATCAAACAGCACAGCAGCACTCTAATTAAAAATGATCCACAATAGACATCATCATAAAAAATAAAAAAACATTTGGGACATTTCCATTTGAGGCAGGAATGGCCAGTGAGATGTGACTGCATTTCGGTTCCCAGTTTATTTCCAGTAATCCACAGTGAGTCACACTGGAAAACCCTGCACCACACAAGCTATTGGAGAACCAGAGGAGATTAATGCTGTGTGTGTGACAGAGCCCGGCCAGCCCAGAACATGCAGTTAAAAGCTTCAACCAAGTTCTGCTATTCAATAACAAGAGAGAAGCTAACAAATAGGAAAAGTGATTAAAATATACCCAGGCTGCCATCAAACTGTTGTAGGATTTCCTGCTGTGAATGTACATTTTGGAAAAGTTTGTTTTCTGTAGACTAGTGAACCCTCTCTCTGTTGTTGATGTTGGGGGAGAAGGTTAATGATCAATCTTTAAATCCTGCCTTATTTTTAAATTAATTTTTTTAAATAATTTTAAATTATACAACTGGTATAAAATTATGTTTTTTGTTTATATCGTCATGTGTCTTTAGCCATCTGTTATATACATCAGGTGGATGCCACTCTGAAATCACACCCCAATGTCATCAGTTGCAGTTTCTGTTCACCAGACTTTCCCCAGTTTTCTTGTTCCTCCACTGGTTTCCTATATCAGCTCACATCACAATCTAAATCCTGAGGCCATCTGCACAGCGTAGGGACTTCCAATGCGAGAGCCAGACCTCTCTGGTCTGCTACTTCTGTGTAGCGGGTAGAGTTAAAGCAGAGTCCTGCTGCACTGGGCCCATGCCAATGACCTGGGGAGGGGTGGGGGGGGGGGGCACCCAGAGGAGAGCTGGGTGCCACGGTGACCGATGAACAGCCTGATGTGGCCAGACACCTGGCCGCAGTACTGAGCAGAAGAGAGAGAGTGAGAATGGCACTTCATCACACAGCTGACTGAGGAAATTACACTGAGAACAGAGGGATGAGAGAGGGAGGAGAGAGAGAGGGAGAAGGAGGGAGGAAGGAGAGAGGGAGGAGGGGAGGGAGAGAGACAGAGAGAGGGAGGGAGAAGGAGGGAGGAAGGAGAGAAGGAGGAGGGGAGGGAGAGAGACAAAGAGAGGGAGGGGGAGAGGGAGTGAAAGGGAGGGAGGAAGGAGAGAGGGAGAGACGATTATTAAAAATTGGCTATGTTTACTGTATGATTCTCACAGTGTGAGGTACTGGTGGGTTCATTTGGTCCCTCTCTTTGAGACTGGATTAAATAGGCTAAGGGGGTTGTGTGGTTAATATAATATCACAGCCCTCCTGAAAGAGACTGAAGGCTGTTCAGTGGGCTTTGCGGGCCTCAGGATGAACAGTCCTTTCAGGTACCGCAGGACAGAAATAGACTACAGCTCTGTCCTTTCAGCAATGTCACCAGTACAATCCCCATCTGAAACATTAACCTATTTATTTCACATGAGATTGTGCACGTGGATAAAATTAGGGCCATGCAAAGTTAGTCCAATTCCATTTAGGTCTCTCACAAGGTAGCAAAACAAAAGTCTCTTTTATCATACTATTCCATGTATAAGAGTGCAAGGCCATGCTGTAAAGCTGTTAATTCATTTCAGTGCAGACATATTATTATACAGGCAGTTTATAAGTCCTGTTCTATTTTATTTTAATTGCGTTTTCCAGAAACAGTGTCTCAAAGTCACTTTGCAGAAAAAAAACTGATAAAAGAGAAAAGGGGGGAAGAAAGAGACCCCTGAAAAACTGGATATAAAAAAAACTCCCCAGTGGGAAGTGAAAATACTCCCAGGGGAGAATCTAGCCTGGGGGGGGGGACTATGGAGGGACTAATGCTGAGTAACACATCATCAGCATTCCGCACCCCCCGAAATACTGACGCTTTATCCAACATTAATCCAACATTAATCCAACGCTAATCCAACATTAATCCAGCGTTAATCAGTGGTGGTGCTAAATGCATTATTAAGCTGGGGGGCTGCTGGACTGAGGAGCACATTTCACTGAAGCTTGGGCCGGGAAACATCCCCCATAGCGCTGCACTGGGGCTCAGTCAACACACATTACATCAGAGGGAGGTAAAATATAAGACTCAGTGTTCAGTTCAATTCAAATGAGCCCCTTTTCTTCCCGCACCCAAACCCCCCCATACTCCCCCCGCTCCACAACCCTACCCCCCCCCCCCCCCCCCCCCCCCCCCCCCCCCCCCCCCCCCCCCCCCCCCCCCCCGCCCGTGCACTCAATTAGCATCTGACTAACTCCGTCCTTCATTCTGAAACGAGCATGACTTATGGCATTATTCTGGCAGCTGATGAAAATGATCATTTACTCTCTTTTTTAGGGGGGTTTAATTGAAGAGCTTGTGATAAATCCTGTACAGGGTTCACAGTGAGGAGAAGGCTAATCATGTTAGCATCACCTTCCGCGCTGGTGAAGCAGTTAGGCAGTGAGAAAGAACTATAGTCTGGATTATGTTGATCTTCACACATGGAATCACACAGAGGCCATTACAGGATGGAATCGAGCTCCACTGTGCACTCATTTCCATGGAAACCATTCCATAGGCAAAAACCGTGCGGAACTCAGAATCCCAGAATGCACGTGGACATGTAACACTGGATTTGAGTGTTGAAATGAAAGAAGCATTCAGCCTAATATTGGAGAAGAGCCATTTCAGTCCAGACCTCAGCGATATCTGCGTTGTAGCAGCATGGTTTCTCTGAGATTAGTTCATTTGTAAAGTGCCAATCTACAGGGATTTCCTTCCACAATTGCCATGGTAATCCCCACTTAAACCTCGCCCAGAGGAACTGAAAATTACCGGGTGGCTGTTCTTTGTGTGACTGGTGTTTTGCCCAATGGCAAATTGCCCGTACGTTTCCATATTCTTTGAGATTATGTGTGGAATCCTTCAGAGAGTTCATGAGAGAGTAAGACAAACCTGCCATTTATCCTTAGTTCCCTCTGCTGTAACATTTTAAAAGAAATTTACATCTGACTCCCAGACAGGCATTGTTGAGCAGTCTGGCTGATTTTGATTACAGGTAATCTTTATTCCATTATTGTGTGTACATTCATACCCAACACTGAAATAGTTTGTGTGGGCTCTGTTGAACAGAGTAGCTTGTTTGTTGCATTTAGCTTAGATAATAGAACAACTGCTTCATAATTAAGGAGAGAGATAGGGAGGGGGGGAAAATCATTAAAGTTTTGAACATTATTTTGCACAGTGGAAGTACCACTGAGATGGCATAGGGCAGTTTGATTACCACAGTGGCTGCACTGAATGGACGGGCTGTTTGCTTTGATTCTGCTGTTATATCCTTACAGCTCAGCAGCAGAAAATAACTCATCACCCCAGAACTCTGACACTTTCATAATGGCACTCTAGAGCTGCTGAATAAAAAAGTGAAATCTTTAATGCCTCTTTGTCAGTGAGCTGTTTGTTGTTTGTTGTTTTTGGGTCTGTGTATGACAGGGTGCCGTGGAGGGGATGGATGGAGGTTGTGATTACTGAAACTGGGCTGGAGCGGAGGCAAGCAGGACCTGGGGACCACATCTCGAGAATTTGACTACTCAGCTGTGAGGGAGGGAAGCGATTTAAAATGTTCAGTCGAGTGGAAAAACCAAATTAAGCAACAACAAAAAAAATGCAACAGTAACAGGCTTAAACCATTGTGCTTCTATCAACAGTGCCCAAGGTTTCTGTTGAGGAGATTTCAGGCGTTGTTTAGAAGGCAGGGGTCGTTCAGTAGCTGGGTATTTGAGTAGGCTTGTGGAAAAGTCAACATGGACACTATCTTGTCCCATGATATGACTGTTTCATGGTTTCCTGTTAAGTAGCTGCGTAGTTCAGTAGGCTTGTTCATGGTTTCCTGTTAAGTAGCTGGTCAGTAAATTGAAGACCACAGGACGTGTGGCAGCAGTGCACAGGAAGTCCCGCAGGCATGCAGCAATAGAACACGGTGATGTCACTGCATGAGTCATAACAGAGATGATTCTGCCCTTCCGGTCGTTTGGGTCATCAAATGGGGAAATCTGTCAGAACATCATCAGAATCTCACCTCTGTTTCCATCAATTTACCCTGCAGGAACGAGACGACAGACTACAATATGAGACAACTGTGTTCACGCTTTCATGAAATTAACATACTATTTTCTGCCGGTCTATTATGTAAAATTAAGGCCGGTGAATTTCTTTTCAGTTGAGAAAATTATAGCACTTTGCAAACTTAAAGCACAATGTGAGATGTAAACAGTGGAATTTGATTTGGATTGTTGTGCCAGCTTTGTGATTAACCTACAAACATTTCATTAGACTCAGGAGTCCAGAGGTTATTTGAGCAATTATGGAATAACATCAGTGGACACTGACTTAACTTTAAAGAGAAATGAGGGCTCTCTTTGGGCTGATCCAGTCAAAATGCAGAACAGTTTGGCCTAAACGTCTAATGACAGAATTTAGTTATTCCAGTTCCTACAGGCCTTTCTGTTTAAAACAATCCCTTTCACATAAATCTGTAAGAAATTAGGAAAAATATTGCACTACTTCAGTTCTTTTCAAGCCTATGCCAAAGTATTCACTGTGTTAACCCTTTAAGGTGTAAGATCACAAATATGTGATTAGAATGTTCCTAACTAAACATTCTAATGCTGATGTAACAATCACTGCCAGTAACTGAAAGCAGTGGAATTCTAGAACACTGACTTAGAATTTTGAAACAATTATTCCTAAAAATATTCTCTTCAAAGGGTTAATTGCATGCCCCCCACACACGTTTGAACAATTTCTTCAAAGCTAGAGTACAAGTTCAAATTGAGTAAAATGTTTGCATTTTCAGTCTGTTCATATCAATCCACCAGAGAAGGATCAGGATTACATACGTACAGACTTTTTCTCATCTAGCGCACCTGTTAAATATTATCTGAGCAATATCTTTGCACAGCATGAAGTCGATATGGAACAGAGTGTGATCCGCTCATACTGTGGCTGTTTGATGGGTATCTGCAAAGCGTTTGCGTGGTGGAATCTGCTGCAGGTTTTGCTGAAGGCTGGAGCTTTTTCGCCCGACATCGTTTGATTTCTTTACAGCGAAGTGAATTGAAAAAAGGGGCAAATTCAGACTGCGGATCATTTTATTCATCTGAATAGGTTGCTGCAGCTTACTGAACAGTTTCAAATTACTGATGTAACCTGGGGTTCATTTCACAGAAAAAAAACATTGGCCAGGGATTCTATTGGATGGATTTGGATGCAGGGTGTGTGGTGTTGCCACGGTAGACCACTGCATGCATTTCAAACAGCACATTGGAATGGGAAAACTGTTCTAGAATTAATTTACCTTGATGCACAGCCTCTTACATAAATAAAATTACCTCGTGTGTGAAATCTCTCTGTGTTATTAGATGGTCCTTCTCTACAGGATGCGTGACCTCCGCATTTTGACAGGTCAGACGTCCTGTTGTGGTTGTTTGTCCAGATAAGATGAGCAGGCCTGCCCTGGCTGCCGTGGCCCCTGACATATTCTGACACGGCTGTTTGTCTGACATTTTGAGGCTTTCTCCGGGAGCAGAATTTGGTTGAATTTCCATGTAAACAGCACTTGGATGTCTGGACAGCTGTCATCTAATTAATCTGAGCAATCAATGGCTGGCCACAGGCGTGCGAGGAGACACGCATCTCATTACAGCACCTGCTGTCCGCCACCCCCCCACCCCCCCGTGCCCAGAGGAGAATCTGTGTGCATGTAAAGTCTTTAATGTGTGTGTGTATGTGTATGTGTGCCTGCATGCGTGTGTGTGTGTGTTTGTATGTGTGTGTGTGTGTGTGTGTGCATGCGTGCGTGCGTGCATGCGTATGTGTGTGTGTATGTGTGCATGTAAAGTCTTTAATGTGTGTGTGTGTGTGTGTGCGTGCGTTTGTGTGTGTGCATGTGTGTGTGTATGTGTATGTGTGCCTGCATGCGTGTGTGTGTGCGTGTGTTTGTGTGCGCATGTGTGTATGTGTGCTTGCATGCGTGTGTATGTGCGCGTGCATGCATGCATGTGTGTGTGTGTGCGTGTGTGTATGTGCGCTTGCATGCATGTGTGCGTGTGTGTGTGTGTGTGTGTGTGTACATGCCATCTCTATGCTTGTGCCATTAGTGCCCGTGGTGACAGTGTGTACCTTTACATGCATCTCATTACAGCACCTGCTGTTCGCCAACCCCCCCCCCCCACAACACACACACACACACACACCCTCAACCCCCCGGCCCCCTCATGCCCAGAGGAGGGGCTGTGCGTGTGCGTGTGCATGCATGCATGTGTGTGTTTACATGTGTGTGTGCATGCGTGTGTGAGTGGTTTTCTTGTGTACATGTGTGCTGTACTTGTGTATTGTGGGTGTGTGTGCGTAATTTTTTTTAGAGACTGCACAGGAAGTAAGCAAGAAAAAATGACTTTAGGTAAATGTATAAAATATTTCATGCAGTCAAATTGAATATGTCAAATTTAGTTAACATAAAAAGTTTATATCTAACCCCTGCGCTTTTCTTTTGCGGGTAAATTAATTAATTAATTAATTTATTTATTTATTCATAAGAAATTGTACTCAGGTGTTCCAGCAATGCTTTGGGCCATTTTGTGCCTGCCTCAGGCCAGTATTATGGCAGTAAACTGAATTTATGAATAATTCTATAAATATGTGATTCCAACATGGAAATGAATAAATATGTGATTCTCACATGGAAATGAATGAACACGTGATTCCCATGGAATATGCCCGACAGGATGGCTGTGATTGATAGAGCTGAGAGCAAGAGGCCTTTAGCTTCCCAACTTCTACTGTCCAGAACATGGCAAACTCAATATCTTTATATTGTCCCTGCAATACTTTTCTCATAAGTCTCATCAAACAAGGTCAGGACTGCGGTACAGATCCTGAGTCTGTGTTTCTTGCTTTGTTCCCCTGTGTAAAGGCAGTGACTAACACACACAGCCACACTGATCCCTGCCTGTCTGGCAGGAGTGCTTTCATAAGGCACAGGTGGGAGACAGCTTCCGAAGCACAAAAAGATTCCGACCTGCTGTAGGGGAAAACTAAATCCGTCAGGTTTCAGTCTGAGAACAAACAAGATGGCGACCGCAGTACACTTTGCACTCAGGTGCTTCCAAATTCAGCTCTGCCAAGACAAGTAGCCTCACATTCATGGATAATAAAATAGGGATGAAATAATCACAATCACCATACAGAGGGGATGCACCAATCACAGAGAGCATTGGTAACAACCAATAGAACAACACGGATGGTGATTGGTGATAATTCCCACAGGGATCCCAGACGTGTTTCGAGGAAATGTTTCCACCAATTGCTGTTGGTGTTTCTCTATTGGTTGTTATAGTAACATACTCCTGTACTGTTTATGCGAGGTGACATTATAATCGTTATTACCGCTGATCCCCAGATTTGAACGAGCGCTGCATGACATCGTGAGGTGGACAGGCTCATGAAAACATCTGGACTTTCTACACAGTGAATCTGACGTCCCCAGCTGAGTGCATTCATGAGAACGTATGCAGCATATATAAATAAATAAAAAATACATTTAAAGAAAAATACAAAAACAAAAATATGCATTTCTGATTAATGAAGTTATTTAAAATTAAAAGAATATATGATTTTCATTTGGCTGGGAAAAAACAAAAATTCACAGAGTACGCATTTGTTAGAATTTTCTGTGTTTGAGAGCATTTGTCATTGACATGATGATCAGAATACTATCAGGTTTTTAATTTGAGATCATACCACAGAAGAAGAGATCGTACCACAGAAGAAGAGATCATACCACAGAAGAAGAGATCATACCACAGAAGAAGAGATCATACCACAGAAGAAGAGAAATTCCCAAGGCAAATTTGAGAATGGATTAGAACGTAAGACATTTAAACTAAAGAAAACTGAGAGCACATCTGAGCACACAGCAGCACCCATACTGAAACATGCCATTTGCTGGAAAAATCTTGTTTGTTTTTTGTAGAACACATATTGTATTACTATGTTTAAGCAAACTTACATTGCTCTTATGTTATGTACAGGGCAATTTAATTGTAACTTGATAAACACTGTATCCATACACACAGAATTGGGGGGACACAGGGAGGCAAGTCACCCCCAATATTTTCATGCAAATTGAGTGTTTCCGCAACAAATTTAATGACATATGAACTCTGAGTCGTTTATCTTGCTCAAAGTTGAAATGAAAGCAAGGCCTATGACACATGCAGCCACAGATATTTTTTTTACATCAATCACCAGATGCAACCTTGACCAGCCTGGCCATAAGCCTTGTTATTATGCAGAAACACTGCATGTGAAACACTCTTCTTCTGATGGGTAATATTATAATGCATGACCTGGTCACTGGTCATTTGCCGCTCATGAAACCACTTCATCACAATAAGGCCGAGGCCATGCACACACTCAGGACTTTACTTAATTACACATCCACACACACACAGAGCAGGAGCAGCACACACACACAGCGCAGGGTCCACACACACAGAGAGCAGGGTCCACACACACAGAGAGCAGGAGCAGCACACACACACAGAGCAGGAGCAGCACACACACACAGAGCAGGAGCAGCACACACACAGAGCAGGAGCAGCACACACAGAGCAGGAGCAGCACACACAGAGCAGGAGCAGCACACACAGAGCAGGGGCAGCACACACAGAGCAGGCTCATCATGCAGAGAGCAAGATCAGCACACAGAGAGCAGGCTCATCATACAGAGAGAAAGATCAGCAGCAGTACAAACAGTGGTTCTTGGAAGGGTTTTGTGGGAAACAATATTAGAAGAGAGTGTGCTAGTGAACTTGGGCAAATTATCAACCTTCTAAAGAAAAACTGTTCAGTCATTCAGAGCAAGAAGAGAAAGACAACCAGTACGGATGACAGGATGAACATGTAGAGGAGAGAAAGAGGAAAAGGGCTTCACTACCGTGCACTCCAGGAACCTGCAGGGATATGTGCTGTTAAAGGCTGGTCTGAAGGAAGGGGTGGTTCCACACGTCTGCTCCCGGACCACGTCACCGCTTTCCGTCCTTACATAATGAAATTTGGCAGAAGGTGGGGAAATGTCAGGAGGCAATCTCTGAACGAGGCAGATGGACTCTAAGTGGGCCTCTGGAACGTTCTGGATGAAAATAATTGTAATTTACGATGACAATTCCTCTGAAACTCATCGCGGAACACACCCTCCCAGGGCAGAACAGAGCATTACGGCATATCACATTACCAGAAGATTCCGCCCAATCAAATAAGGGTTTTTTTTTTTTTTTGCTATTGCGTAGGTCTTTTTTCCCCTTCATCATTCAGGACCACAGTGAAGTTAATCAAACCCCACCCCAGTCCAGGTGTGAGCGGGGGGTGGGGGGGGGGGGGGGGTATTGCTTGTCATGGGTACAGGAGGCCCAGGTCGTATGGCTCTTGTTGCTTGTCATGGGTGCAGGAGGCCCAGGTCGTATGGCTCTTGTAATGAAGGTTTACGCAACGTCCTGTGTAAAGGTGGTCTCATTATGGAGACTTTCCGTCCGCGTTTCTGTTAGCAGCCTCTCTCTCTCCGGCTCGGGTGTCACAGCGGGGGGGAGAGACAAAGAGCGTAATCACTCATCACGTAACATTCAAAAGGTGATGAGCAGAATTAAGCTTCTTTGCAGCAAAAAATTCCAAAGTGGGGGGGGGGGGGGAATCAGAGCTCTTATATCAGGAACATTACCATTGAACCTGTCCAAGCTTTGTGTACGGTTGCATTTTTTTTTTTTTTTCAACATCCGCAAACCAGCGTGATGATAATAATGATGGCGCCTTTGAGTGCTTGAAATTGTGAGATATTTGAATGTGAAATTAGTGCTTCTGTGATTGACGCAAATAGTTTTCGCTCGTGTCTATTGTCAGATCTTAAAAGCAAATTAGAAATTGTTCCTCAGCAGCCCTGTCTGGTTCAAATGGTAATAAATACATCTGAACAGAACTTTCCACTTCTGAAGACAGACTATTTTGCATTATAATTTGTAATTTACTGCTTTTCATTTCTCTTTGATTTACCAGTTTTATTACGAGTCCATTAACTGACATTTAAATTCCCCCCAGGTGCGGCCCTCGGCCGCGGACACAAAGCCTGCCTTTTGTTCTCTGGAGGTGCGAGGCTTTGTGGAAGCAGCGGGGCTTTGTGTAATTCAGTCTCATCGCATGGCTCACTTCCTTTATGCAGCTAACCGCTAGCCACCGTTAGCCACTCCACACCCCATTTCATCTGTACAGAATAAACTCACTTAGAAAGAAAATACCTGTTTTAGCCATTCGTCTTTACTCCATTGAGATGACACAGCAGTGCTGTGTCAAAAGGAGTAGAAGAGAAGAAACTTTGATGAAAAGTACATTGGTGTGTGCTTAATTTTGGATTTATAGCCTGTGCTTAATTTCAGATTTATATGCTTAATTTCAGTTTTGTGTGTGCTTAATTTGGGATTGGTGTGTGCTTAATTTCAGATCTGTGTGTGCTTAATATTCGATTGGTGTGTGCATAATTTTGGATATATATGCTTAATTTTGGATTTGTGTGTGCTTAAAAGGGAATTGCACTTTATAACACTTCTGCTTCTCATGACTGATATTGTCCTTCTAATGAATGTGTCGCTCTTCATTTTTGGATTAGTTATTTCATTATGTTAATATTTTGCGCTGTTTTGTTGTTTACCTTTACAAATTCAGGAAGTAGACCCAGGGAGTTCGAGGATGCATATCATTGACTTCTGATGTGGGCGTACCTGCAGACAATAACATTAGGCTGGTCGTAGAAATAGTGTTGTATTACTACTAGCTAGCGAAACCGAAAATGTCTGAGGACGAAATAAATGGATGGTGGCAACCTTATAACAACAGCCAGCAAGCTGTCTAACTGTTACCTATGTATCACAGACAGACGCGATCGCGTTAGCCAGCCCGCTTAGTAGGCTACCTACCTCGAGCGGTTCGACCAATGATGGGAAAACGGTGGGTACAGCTCCAGGCTTCAGACGGTCGCCTTGGTAGTCGGTGGCTTCAAGTGGTCGCTGCATTAGTCCTCGTTTGCGAACTTCTTCGGCTGTTATGTTGGGGTGTCTGATTACATCCATCCATGTCTGGCACAAAGTTGCATCGCGTGGAAAACTATGAAAATGTGCTTTCAAGGCAAGTTTAACGGGGGCATTATAACAACCGGGTACAATGCACCTCATTATTACACCGATATCACATCAAACAAAAGAACGTTAGTTTGTTCGATTTCAACGCTAAGTTAACAGAATGTTTTGCTTCGCTTCTTCTCAATTTTGCCGCGAAATGAAATTGAAGAAGAAGAAAAAAAACCGGAAACGGTACTACTATGTGGACTTGCGCTAAAAAAAATAGGTCTTTCTTTCTAACGTTAGACATTTAAAATGAAATAACTAATCGAAAAATGAAGGGTGACACATTCATTAGAAGGACAGTAACAATCATGAGAAACAGAAGTGTTATAAAGTGCAATTCCCCTTTAATTTGGGATTGGTGTGTGCTTAATTTCGGATTGGTGTGTGCTTAATTTTCGATTGGTGTGTGCATAATTTCGGATATGTATGCTTAATTTGGGATTGGTGTGTGTTTAATTTGGGATTGGTGTGTGGGTAACACAGCCACCCCTCCTCACAACATACGCATTGTAACATAGGTCAGTAAAATGAAAGAAAACATTTAAGGGATCCTGCCATATCTCCTTCTTGTGAAAGAATGGCCCAACAACACACGTAGGGAAAAGACCACCGTTCTTCTCAAGGACATAAAACCGGAGCTGCCTCACTGAGGGGGCCAGGTGCATTTAATTACTGAATTGGCTGCCAGGTTATTCAAATGCCAAATCCAGAGGCGGGCATTCGCATGAATATGCTAATTTAATACAAACATACAATGTCTGGAGGATACAGGCTAATTTTAGTCAGCGATGGCTATTGCTTTCCAATGTTAAATCCACTGAAAAATATTAATGCCTTTAGCATTTCCGATAATCTGTCCCTGCGCTTGACACATTTGTGTGTTTATTTTTTCTGCAGTGGCATTCACCTGTTTATTGCCCGTCCATCAGCAGAACCCTAAGTCCAAAACACAGCCCGTCTGGGGCGAAAGTGAAACTGTTGATGTAGACTGCAGGTAAGTAAAGAGCTTAAATGGACTGGGTGATCCGTTCCTGCCATTATCTATCCTCATGCGCATATTCCTCTTGTTATCGCACGGTATACTGCAGTGTGAACCTTTTATATTTCCTTCTTCGCCGTGTTGTTTAGGAGACTTTGCACTATGTGGTGGTGGGGGTAAGGCTGGGTACTGAGGGGGGGGTAAGGCTGGGTACTGGGGGGGGGGGGGGGGTAAGGCTGGGTACTGGGGGGGGGGGGGGTCTTTGTGAACAGGAGAATTGAGAAAACACAGTTTATGATAAATGAGCCACACTGTCCCAAGGAACGTCTTGCCCCCTCCCCCTCCCCCCTCCCCCTCCCCTAACACAGTGCCTCTCAAGTTCTGACAGTGAATTCAGAGGAAGGAGTTCATGTTTAAACCAAAAAGGAAAAAAACAAATAGTTTAGAACATTTGTCCCGTGTCTTGCTCCAGTCTCTGAACTGGTGTCACCATGGTAACTGATCTGGTGAAAATTCCTCATTAACAGGGCCCGAATTTTTATTAGCTGGCCACTCAGAGACAGTCCTACCATTTAATCTGAGATTTGAGCCAGTTACCATTGCCTAAAACATTTGCATACCAGACCCCCTTCTGCAGGATTTATGTACTGTAGGGATGAGTCACAAGTTTACAGTGCTAACCATGATGGGAACATCCTGAGGAACAGTCCTAGGGGTCATAGTGATTGTGCTCCCAGCTAACATAAAATGTTACAGAACATTCCAGTAAAGTTCCCATTTGGTTGTGAAACAATGTTTTGACAAGAATGTCCTCACACAGTTTTAGAACATATCTGCAACAAAATGTCACATAAAAAATTGTTTTTGCAAGCAGCACTATCAATAACATCCCCCCATGGTAATAATGATGGCTAACCTTCTTGACAAAATTAACACAAATTAACATTTACTATTAAAATTCTTTATAACATGAGTAACAAAACTGAATGAGTTTCTAAGGCCACACTTGCAACAGTCTTTCAAACCCTAACGACCAATGGAGTTCTAGAACCCTGTCTTAGAAAAAAAAAAACCTACTCTTCAACGGGTTAAAGTGACTTAAAATTTTAGGACACGTCAAAGAGACTTAAATTTACAAATATAATTTTCCCGGAATGTTCTGTAAACCAAAAATGTGTTGGCTTGGCTGGCGAACCACGATGTCTTCAGTCCTGTAGGCCTTAACCACCTTTTAGTGGCGAGAGTTTCCCACTGACTTCCCGAGCAAGTAAAAACAACCACGTGACAATCTCAGGCAGAACAGACTCCCCTGGTTTCCTGTGTTTGTTCTGGGGAAACGCTACTCTCTTAAAAAGCCATTTCAGTGGCATATCTGCGCGCAGTGAGCAGGCTGAATAAGCCAGCGAGATGTCTGGCCTTTCAGCCACAGGTTGAATGCGAGGTAATTGGGTGACCGGATTCTCTCAGGTAAAGTGCACTAGTGCTGACACAAGTATGATCATCATGGCATTTTGAGCCTGCAGGGCCACTCAAAGCCTGTATTCAGAATGCTTGCACTTGTTTTCAATGCTTCTCCCCTTCTGCAGTAACATGGTTGAAATGATAAAAACGTTTGCAGCCATAAACCACATTTGAGAGGGGAAATCGCCCACAGGCTTATGAGTAAAAATCCAGGGAAGCAACTGATGTGAATGGGGGGGGGGGGGCGGTGTTTGCAGGTCAGAGGGGGAAGAGTGTAAGTTCTTTCATTTGTAGGTATTTGTCCTTGATTGAATTTCCAACTGCCAGTCCACAACCGAAGACATGGTGGTTAGGGCCATAATGACCCTGTAGACCGCACAGTATGTGCGAAGTGAAGAACGTAAGAGCATAAGAATGCATAATAATGAGTATAAGCACAGACTGGAGAGAACCGCTTAGCCACATGTCTCAATAGGTGAATAGGTATGATTCCTGTGTAGGTGTTGTGGTGGTTTCAGGTGGTAAATTGTAGGATTCCAGGTTCACTGTGTCAGTGGCGTCTGTGGCCAATGGGGTGGCTGCCCACTGCATCGCCGTTTCCCACCTCCCTCGGTCAACTGCGTAGCTGCGGTCCATCTGCGCAGCTGTGAGAGAAGCTGGACGGCAGAGTGAAACGCTGCAGTGATCGGCTGCACGGGTTCCTGCCTGTGAGCCGATGCCTGTCCTGCTCAGGGGGGCGACAGGTTTCCGGCTGAAATGTGGGACCCCAATGAGGAAGCAGAATCCAGAAGGGAAGGCTGGGGATTACCGGAGAGGTCTGTCTATGCATGCAGCTCCTTCTCCCTAAATTACCCACTTCTGAGTAATCATGAACACACTGCACTTACTTCCACCATCAGAACCTGCGCCAGCATGCTAAATCACCACCAGGATTACCTCCGAATTTAATTATCCCAGCGTGAGCTGGAGCCGGTGGCTCTGCTGAAGCCTCTTAACTGCATGTAAGTGGAGCATCTTTCACCATCACCAGCTTGCCTGATGTGCGGGGAAACCGGACTGCAGGGGAAGGGTTGGCTTCACTCTGAAATAACTGGCTTAATTGAGGCATTAACAGCAGATTAAGAGGCATGAGGAGTTCTTAAGAAACCGCTGTCCATCACCAGCCTGGGAAACCTGCAAAGAGCATTTTTCTGCATAAAGGCCCATTGATTTGCAGGATGAACTTCCTGTGTTTGATTAATTTTGTTTATGAATAAGATGTCTCCTCTAAAGTACAGTGTGACTAATATGTTTCTACTTCATACTTATTTGAAAAGAGAGAAACTATTACTTATGGTTCACTAGAATCCGCTATGTATTTTTTTTTTCAAATGCTTGACATTGAACTGGATAAAGGTTCATTGTATTATTCACAAAATCCAGTTCACAAACCAGCTGAAAAAAAGATAAACATTTCAAAACAACAGTGAGAACAAACACTTGTGTGTGTTATTTTTAACATAGTCTCCAAGTAAATACAAAAATTCCTAAGAATAAGGGCAGGAAATGCTGTTGTTGCCAAGCAACAATGTTATCAGTCTGGCCTAGCCCAGGAAGTGTAGGTCAGTCCAGTGACTGGAACCTCTGTTCATCACTTCCTGTGCCACCCAAGGCACAGGGATGCAAATATAACACACTCTGTGTGTGAACCTAGTGCCCTCACTCCCTAGGGATCAGGTGATTACACTGCAGAAAAGCCACTACCACCAACAGGGCCCAGGAACCAAGAAACTGCACCCCATGATCTCAAAACGATCCAGAGATTTTACACAATCATGTCGTCTAATCCTCAGTCAAATACACATTTAAAATGTTATAGCATCTAAAGAAAACTGCAAAAGGTGTGAACAAGACTCTGCAGAAATTGTAGCGCAGACTACTGTGACAGACAGACAGACGACTACACCACACAGAGAGACTACACCACACAGAAAGACTACACCACACAGAGAGACTACACCACACAGAAAGACTACACCACACAGAGACTACACCACACAGAAAGACTACACCACACAGAGACTACACCACACAGAGAGACTACACCACACAGAAAGACTACACCACACAGAGAGACTACACCACACAGAGAGACTACACCACACAGAAAGACTACACCACACAGAGAGACTACACCACACAGAGACTACACCACACAGAGAGACTACACCACACAGAGAGACTACACCACACAGAGACTACACCACAAAGAGAGACTACACCACACAGAGAGACTATACCACACAGAGACTACACCACAAAGAGAGACTACACCACACAGAGAGACTACACCACACAGAGACTACACCACAAAGAGAGACTACACCACACAGAGAGACTACACCACAAAGAGAGACTACACCACACAGAGACTACACCACAAAGAGAGACTATACCACACAGAGACTACACTACAGGACCACGGACTAGAGGGCAATAATGGCAATAATGGAGAGGAACTGGTTTTGTATGGCATTTGTTTGCTTTGGTTTTGCCTCTTCTTGTTTAGTTTCCTCTCTGTCCACCAAGCAGGCCTTTCGTAAGCAGCTAAAATAACAGCTAAAATATAAAATAACTAAAAGTTTAAATGGAGTTTATTTTTGCAGTTGGTTTATTCTGCTGAAGAGCCAGAGGGTACCATTTGAGGATGGCACTTTTCACATTTCTCCAAAACCAAAAAAAAGAGAGTTAGCAAAACCAACCCATGTACAGAAAATTAATGTGGGTTTTTTGGGTTGGATTTTGATTACATTAAATTAAATATTTCATTTTAAATTTCTGTGTTTTGCAGAATCTGAAATCTGAAAAACAAACCTAAAAAATGGATAGACCATATAGTAAACAAGTTGTTTTATTGACCTGATTTCAGAGCGTTATTGAGTGCTTAAGCCATGTTGCTTTCATTTAGTGAATTGTCTTTAGATTTTTGAAGGAACTTAAAAAAATTTAATCCTTAAATCTCTCAAAACTTAGAGCTATTATATATCCTGTCCTGTATGAAAGTCCAGTACTGACACAAACTGGGGAAACCCTGCGCCTAAAGAAATTTAGAACTCTTAAAACCTTTCTCTGGGCAATTTTCATCCATAGAAAGGTTTTTGAAACTTATCTTCTTTAACAGGCAGTGACATAATGGCATTATGTGACTATCAGTCATTTAAAATAAAGTATACAAGCATACAAAGTGATAATATGCATTTGTAGAAGAATTCTGAACAAAGAAATACATGTCCCGGCTGATATAAAATTTCCAACAGTAAGATGCACGAGGCTGCTCACTTGCATTGGTGTGAACTAA
The DNA here is from genome assembly GCF_013347855.1 of Anguilla anguilla. NCBI lineage: Eukaryota > Metazoa > Chordata > Actinopteri > Anguilliformes > Anguillidae > Anguilla > Anguilla anguilla. The sequence goes on along the minus strand of NC_049208.1, from coordinate 357,496 downwards.
AAAAATATGGGAAGGTGTAATGATTATTACTTGTTTAACACAATTTATCATGCCAAAAAGAGAAATTCTTGGAAAATATTGCATTAATCATCTAAATCTGTTTACAAGAGCAGTGTTTTCATAATTTGTGCCAGTGAAGTTTCAATGGGCAGAGAAATTAAATGGGTTGAAATAATCTGAATGTTTTGTCTTCTTTTTTTTTTAACTTATCTTAAAAAGTCATTTTTCATGTTTGCATTTTCGTCCTTAAGAGGAAAAACATTTAAATGTGTTAAAAAGTCATGGCAGTTAGTTGCAGATTTCTCTTTCACATTCTGCAGACGCTATTTTCCAGAGTGACTTGCGCACAGGATCAGGGAATAAACACTGCTGATGCTGAGTCAGCGGGTTCACCACCTGTAGGAGGAGTCACACATAATCTTACAGAGATAGAGCCCTTAGTGTGTGCGAGAGGGAGATAGAGATGGAGGTAATATTATTATAAAGCAAATGGATTAGAGGATATACTTTTAGATCACATATACGCACATCGCTCTGTATATCACAGTACATTTACTAAATAAGTGGTGCAATCATGTGTCACTTACTCATCATCATTTTTCACTTTAAGTGTCGTATTTGAAGCTTGGTAAGAAACGGAAGCTTGGCAGGTGTCATTTTGTTTTCATTACAGGTCTTTTCTTCTCATTGGTATGAATGCGACGCATCTGGTTTGTGTTTGCAGGGCTGGAATCAGAAATCCACGCGGATGAGGGGGCAGCTAGGGGACCTGCAGTGCGAAATGGGGTACTGAGCTCACAGCCAGCGGGTCATAGGGATGAATCCCCTTCCCAGAATTCAGACACATCAGGAAATCTGCTCAGAAATGCACATGCATACATGCTTCTCTTCCAAGGAGAGAGACTGCTAATTAGCACTGTGATTGGAACCACTGCCTTCTTCACCCCAGATAACCTGACCTCAGTGATGACTCCAGAGTTCTGAGAAGCGCATTCTGCTAATGCTAATGAACAAGTCTGGTTCCTCTCCTGACATTATGTAACACATTCAGGTTTCAACAGCCTGAACCGACTGGCCCAAAAAATATTATCAGTTAAAACTTCTCGCTTGCATGCATTTGCAGGTATAATACACTGGGAAGGATCAGAAGACACGTCCTGCCCTGATAATGGGAATTCCCTAAATGAGTCTCTGGAATAATGGGAATTCACAAAATGAGTGTCTAGAATCTACAGACTAGATAGTATCGAAGACCTTTTCAAGACCAGGCTTGATACAGTTTGGGGGAACTCTCTTCTGTTTGGAGGAAATCTCTTCTGTTTGGAGGAACTCCCTTCTGTTTGGAGGAACTCCCTTCTGTTTGGAGGAACTCACCTCTGTTTGGAGGAACTCACCTCTGTTTGGAGGAACTCACCTCTGTTTGGAGGAACTCACCTCTGTTTGGAGGAACTCTCTTCTGTTTGGAGGAACTCTCCTGTTTAAAGGAACTCTCTTCAGTTTAAAGGAACTCTCTTCTGTTTGGAGGAACTCTCCTGTTTAAAGGAACTCTCTTCAGTTTAAAGGAACTCTCTTCTGTTTGGAGGAACTCTCCTGTTTAAAGGAACTCTCTTCCGCAGGTCAGCTGTAGGTTCTATTGGAAGTCAGTCCTCATTCTAACGAGGTTTCTGGCAGCTAAAACCCATGTACAAACATTACAAACAATGTACTTTACCCACGTTACTAACCTCAGAACAGAGCAGTGTGCTGCATATGTGTGTTATCCTGAGAACAGAGCAGTGTGCTGCATATGTGTGTTATCCTCAGAACAGAGCAGTGTGCTGCATATGTGTGTTATCATCAGAACAGAGTAGTGTGCTGCATATGTGTGTTATCCTCAGAACAGAGCAGTGTGCTGCATATGTGTGTTATCCTCAGAACAGAGCAGTGTGCTGCATATGTGTGTTATCCTCAGAACAGAGCAGTGTGCTGCATATGTGTGTTATCCTCAGAACAGAGCAGTGTGCTGCATATGTGTGTTATCCTCAGAACAGAGCAGTGTGGTGCATATGTGTGTTATCCTGAGAACAGAGCAGTGTGCTGCATATGTGTGTTATCTTCTCACTGCCCTAATGAGAGCTGGTTATTTTCCCACATTCACTGCACAAGTTCAAAGCTTTCCTGTCGAAGCAAAAACAAAGGAAACTGTAAGCTGGAGCTGAACGAGGAAAAACAAGGATGGAGTAAATCAAGGCAGTCTGACTGCAACTACAGACGAGTCTATGGGAAACACACACACACACACACACACACACACTCACACACACACACACACACTCACACACACACACACGCACACACACACACACACACACTCAAACATGCACGCACACATTCACACTCACTCACACACACACTCACGCACACTCACACACACACACGCACGCATGCACGCACGCACACACGCACACTCACTCACACACACACACTCATGCCTGCATTTGCTCAAAGTCAAAATTAAGGACCACGGATGACTGAATCCCGGCCATTCCTCTATCAGGAAGCCGATCGCATGCTCAGCTCTACTGCTCATGCCTGTGAAGCTCCATGCCGGTCACATGCTCAGCTGTACTGCTGATGCCTGTGAAGCTCCATGCCGGTCGCATGCTCAGCTCTATTGCTCATGCCTGTGAAGCTCCATGCTGATCTCACGCTCAGCTCTACTGCTCATGCCTGTGAAGCTCCATGCCGGTCGCATGCTCAGCTCTACTGCTCATGCCTGTGAAGCTCCATGCTGATCTCACGCTCAGCTCTACTGCTCAGGCCTGTGAAGCTCCATGCCGATCGCATGCTCAGCTCTACTGCTCAGGCCTGTGACGCTCCATGCCGATCACACACTCAGCTCTACTGCTCAGGCCTGTGACGCTCCATGGCGATCACACACTCAGCTCTACTGCTTATGCCTGTGAAGCTCCATGTTTCCCACAGACAGAACATTCCTGTGCTTCTCAACAACCTTTTCCACCGAGCGGTTCTCATAAAGAAGAAAGAGGGCTCATTCACGGGGTAAAGGATTGGAGAGGTACTTGCTAAGCGGCGGTACAGGAGCGATTGCTTTAAACTCTTTTTACGAGATGGAAATGCAAATGAATGAGGGTTTCTCAGCTTCTGCTCTCATTCCATCCAAGTGAGTGATCAAGAGATAAGTGCCCTAGTATTACACGATGTGAAAGTATTACTGTACATTTTGAGACATGTACAACACTTAAGTTGGTAATTACTGCCACCAAATCTAAAATGTTATCCAAATCTATAAAAGCATAGTTTTTCAGGTAATATATTAGAAATGTATGAACACAGGCATTCTGCGACCACATTCATAACTGAAAACTTCAGCTGAATAACTATAATCATCAGAGCTGCATAAGCATGTATAATTTATATTAATCTTTTCAATACTCGGTGCACTGTACAGTGGAAGTAGGCATTAGTGCAGTTATGCTTCTACTCCAGCATTTTAAAAAACAGAGATATAATTACAGTGACTGACGTTACTCAAGGTCACATTCCGGGTTGAGTCGGCCGTTTTCTGGGATGTCTGACTGAGAGGTGAGAGAAACACCATTTTCGCCCCGCGATGAGGACGGGGCAGGGCTGGGGGCGGCCTGGGGTTTGGCGACACGTCCCCGCTGGTTCTCCCGCTGTGGGGTGAGCAGGGGCAGGTTTCTGAGGGGAAACTCCACAGGACGCTCGGAACACAGAATGAATGGTGTCACCAGTCCGTAGTCTGGCCTGGTTCTGCTCCTGCAGTCCTTCTGCCCTCTCAGCTTCTTAACTACAGGAGCTTCCAGAACCTTCCAAAGCTCTATTACTGTACTGAGTGTTCATTGCCAAAGCAAAGTCATCCCCCCCAATAAAACTTCAGAGGAAAATGAATATGTCTCTGAAACCATTTGCTGCTAACCCGTTATTTAATTATTGTTTCTTCATATGTACAGTGAATTATTATTCGAGCTGTATTTAATTGCATTATATTAAAAAGGTCTGAGGGGATTAGCACTGGTAAAAGCTGTATGCAGGCATATGAGAGGCATGTGGATGAGATACAGCATATTACAGCCTGCGTCAGCTTTCCCTCACTGCTGCAGGCTAGCAGATTTCACATCGCATTTAATGTTGTTGTCAAATCTCACTTTTTGTAACTGAAGAAATGTGGAACACGCAAAGTGCCTGGAGGTGGACGTGAGCTCGAGCGATGGCAGTTTTGTTGGGTTTTTATTGTTGTTTTTTCTTGCTGTATATTCTCATCTATCGTTCTTTGCCTTCACGGTTCACATTAGCCAGTGCCAGAGATCTCACATGATTGACAGCCACAGGATGACGAAGTGCAGGTGGACTCCGCTTGCTTTGGTTTCGGCTATTTTTCGTTTTCAACTTACATTCCCACATTCCCCCCTTTTCCCAGTGGGAATGTCAGGAATTCCACATTAGACAATGGGTGTCCGTGTCGCTGTTTGTCAGGTGCATCCGGAAGTCTTGGGAAGAGAACAGAGTGGGGAAGCCAGTCATGTTGCATCACCTGACCTGGGGGACGCTTCATTATGGCATTATTTAAAAATCTACATTTTACATACAAATACATATCTCACTATTTCAAGTGCTCGGTGCATATACAAGGACTGGTCAAATTAAATGATATTTCTGATAAATATAGATACATAGCTTTATTTTTTTAATTTACTTATTTTTTGCTGTGAAATCCTGTTGCAAAGAACTGAAATTCTGCTCATTACCTTGTTTTTGCTGCTATGAGTGATTTGGTTTTTTGTCTCTGTGTTATAGTTTGAAAGGCCCAGCTAAGAAACAGGCTTTATACAATGGACACCTATGGACTGGCATTGGTCCTGTTAATATATTGGTTACGGAAATAGTTACCGCATGAATGCACCTGAATTCTATACATCATTTTCATTGTATTCACTACATTACTGTGAATTTATGCCTCATAAAGCCTCCAAATGATTAAGGAGTTATGATTGTTCTTTGCTGTGAAGTATTACTGGAATTGCACAGTATACAATACAACAGATTTACTGACAATATGCTTTTATAGAGGGGACATGGAAAATTTCTGTCAATGTTACAACAGCTGAATTATGAAAGAAACCTATAGACCTTTCAAAAGATTTTTTAAAAGCTGAGTTAAAATAGGTTTTCCAGGTAAAAAAAGAGACTTCAGATTAGAGCCAAAGTGATGTCATTGACATGAAAATGTGATTTTGACCGCAAAGCAGGGAGAACTGAAAGCTCCAGCATGGGGGGGGTGTGAGATGGAGCGGTACTACCATACAGGGGCCCTGGCAGGGATCGTGTGGGAAAGCAGCTGAGGAAACAGAATGCATTTCAGTGCTGATCAGGGTTAATGCATCACGCTCTGCATTTCAGTACTGATCAGGGTTAATGCATCACGGTCTGCATTTCAGTACTGATCAGGGTTAATGCATCATGCTCTGCATTTCAGTACTGATCAGGGTTAATGCATCATGCTCTGCATTTCAGTACTGATCAGGGTTAATGCATCACACTCTCCATTTCAGTGCTGACCAGGGTTAATGCATCACGCTCTGCATTTCAGTACTGATCAGGGTTAATGCATCACACTCTGCATTTCAGTACTGATCAGGGTTAATGCATCACGCTCTGCATTTCAGTACTGATCAGGGTTAATGCATCATGCTCTGCATTTCAGTACTGATCAGGGTTAATGCATCACGCTCTGCATTTCAGTACTGATCAGGGTTAATGCATCATGCTCTGCATTTCAGTACTGATCAGGGTTAATGCATCACACTCTCCATTTCAGTGCTGATCAGGGTTAATGCATCACGCTCTGCATTTCAGTACTGATCAGGGTTAATGCATCACGCTCTGCATTTCAGTACTGATCAGGATTAATGCATCACACTCTGCATTTCAGTACTGATCAGGGTTAATGCATCACGCTCTGCATTTCAGTACTGATCAGGGTTAATGCATCACGCTCTGCATTTCAGTACTGATCAGGGTTAATGCATCACATTCTGAGCTGCAACACCTGCTCTCCTCAGATCAGATTTTTCTTCAGGAACGCCAAGACAAAAAGAAATTAATTATTCCCAAATCTCACTGGAGAAAAGCTGAATTTCTGCTCTTAGGTGAAACAAGTCTGTGGAAGTGTAGTCTCTGATTGTTTTTATTAATATCTTCGTTCCATTTTATTTTATTTGTTTCTCTGGGCTGTTGCATAGAATGTCAATGTAACGAGGCCACATCACAGTCAGCATTAGATCACATTAGCTTATGCAAATTACACCATGGCATCCTCTTAATGTGAAAAGCTATCCGTGAGATAAACTTCATATCACAGTTCATGTTTAAAGGACACAATGGAAAGTATTTCATAGGTTTTTATTTCCACCCTTACTAAAGTGGAGTATAATCAAATGTAATGTAAACATGTGGGCTGTCATGATTACATACTGTAAGTATAATGATAACCATATTTCACAGCAATCTATTTTAAAATCATATTGTGGTAATTGAAGGCAGCAATAACTTATGTAATGTGCATGTCTATTATGGAATGTTGTAATATCTTAATTCTATTTTCATTATATTCCATTTCTGAAATGGCTTTTTTATTAATTGGAGAAAAAGGGTAATTTTAGGGTGAAAACAATACCAGCAGAGACATGGAAACAGCTGAAATTCCATTTCAAAGGTGCACACTGTCACCATGGGCACTAATGGAACAAGCATAGAGATAGTATGTACACACACACACACACACACACACGCACACACTCACACACACACCCAGACATGTACACACATACGTGCGCACACACACACACAGCATGATACACACACTCTCCCCCTGTTTGGAGCTACACCCCACACAGTATGATACACACACTCTCCCCCTGTTTGGAACTACACCCCACACAGTATGATACACACACTCTCCCCCTGTTTGGAACTACACCCCACACAGTATGATACACACACTCTCCCCCTGTTTGGAGCTACACCCCACACAGTATGATACACACACTCTCCCCCTGTTTGGAACTACACCCCACACAGTATGATATGCACACTCTCCCCCTGTTTGGAGCTACACCCCACACAGTATGATACACACACTCTCCCCCTGTTTGGAGCTACACCCCACACAGTATGATACACACACTCTCCCCCTGTTTGGAGCTACACCCCACACAGTATGATATGCACAAATGCACAAATTGGCCAAAACAAGCAGCAGCAGTCTTTTCAAAGCATATCCACTTTAAAAAATGATGACACATGTCATAACTGACTTATAATTCATTTATGGCTTGTAAAACATTTAGGGTGCTCCTATTTCCTGAATTTATGGCTGTAATCCCCCCCCCCCCCCCCCCCCCCGGCCCAGACCAGGGTTAGCTATGCTTCCCCCCCCAGAGCAGGGTCAGCTATGCAACTCCCCCCCCCCCCCCCCCCCCCAGAGCAGGGTCAGCTATGCTGTGTCACACATACACACACATTTCATAATAATAATAATAATAATAATAATAATAATAATAATAATTTACTATAATTTAAATAATAATCACTTAAAATGGACACCTTCAATGCACACAGTTTATTATCGTTATTATTATTGATTATTATTACTGATTCCTGAAAAATTTGCATATAATTACTTTACTATTCTCCAGACCATTTACATGCTTTTTCAACTTGGTTTGACAAATAAAAAATATATTTAGCATGTTAATTACAGTGTATATTAATATAATATAATTCTCCCCGCAGAAACGGATTGCTCCAGCATAGTAACCGCAGTAACATTATCACTGTATCTTGCTCGTGAGAGGCTCTGGATTTGGGCGTTTAGACCAGCGAAGCCTCTTATCCCACATCTTATGGAGAGCAGATGCTCTTCAGAGTGAAATTCACACACTATAACCACACAGAAAACCATCTGAAAAAAACACACGCAGCCTCGTCCTCGCCTCGCTTATTACCACTTTATCTGATTTTACAGACACTCTGAGGACAATCAAACACTCTTTTTCACAGAAACAGATGGAGGATTCTGAATCAGTGGAGTGGGGAGAGGAGGAGGAGAGAAGGAATGTTAGCTTGTGACAGATCATCAGGGTTGCTTGAGTCAGATGAGACAGATAAACTGGGAAAGGAGATACAGGGAGTATTTGTATTTAGGAACTCTGGAGATGCTGGAGGTGTGTTGAACATTTGTGAACTTCCACAGGCATGCAGTTTTGGGGGAAAATAATCCCAACTGAGTTAGTGACTGAGTTTAACCGGTTATGGAAGTTGTGAGTGTGAGGAGGGTAAGGCTCTGAAATGTAATGGGAAGACAGATTTTCTATTAATTTAAATTTACAGCTGCCCCCATGAGTCTAATTATGCACCGATTTACACTTTTCTGTAAGTGTGGACTGTGAAGAGTTTTATGTTCCACATGAGCACAGTAACTCAGTGCTCCCCATCCTGCACTGTAGTTTGAGTTCCACAGACTGAGCACAGTAACTCAGTGCTCCCCATCCTGCTCTGTAGTTTGAGTTCCACAGACTGAGCACAGTAACTCAGTGCTCCCCATCCTGCTCTGTAGTTTGAGTTCCACAGACTGAGCACAGTAACTCAGTGCTCCCCATCCTGCTCTGTAGTTTGAGTTCCACAGACTGAGCACAGTAACTCAGTGCTCCCCATCCTGCTCTGTAGTTTGAGTTCCACAGACTGAGCACAGTAACTCAGTGCTCCCCATCCTGCTCTGTAGTTTGAGTTCCACAGACTGAGCACAGTAACTCAGTGCTCCCCATCCTGCTCTGTAGTTTGAGTTCCACAGACTGAGCACAGTAACTCAGTGCTCCCCATCCTGCTTTGTAGTTTGAGTTCCACAGACTGAGCACAGTAACTCAGTGCTCCCCATCCTGCTTTGTAGTTTGAGTTCCACAGACTGAGCACAGTAACTCAGTGCTCCCCATCCTGCACTGTAGTTTGAGTTCCACACACTGAGCACAGTAACTCAGTGCTCCCCATCCTGCTGAATTAGGACATGAATCAGGATGTGTGATGTCATTCTGAGGGACGGTTATGGATGTAACCTGTATGTTTACAGTATTTGTTTTTTTGTTCTTGCGTAACATAGTTACTTTGTATTAGTGCTCTGGTGATGTTGCACAATGGCAGAACTCTGATGTCGCAGGAAGCTTATCGCTCTGTACCTACAGCACACCCCAGACCCCCCCTTCCCCTGTGAATAACCTCTCTCACCCCTGAGTGCCCCCCCCCCCACCCCTCCCTGTAAAACAGCTACCATGAGGAAATATGGACACAGGCCAGGGGCTAATCTTACCAGGGAAAATACACTCAGGATTAAATTGACAAGCTGTACCCTCCAGAACTCCCCTGGAGCGGGGGGAGGGGGCAGGTGGGGGGGGGAGGGGCAATAAAAACACAGGCCCACCTGGGAGTATTATCCAATCGAATTGCTGCCGTTTCTCCAGGCCATTAGGGCTGACAGGATCCCCGATACAGGGCAATAACTGTCCCAAGGTTTTCCACTGCTGTCCAGACATTTATGGGCCTGACTAATTTACGCCATCTATTATGACTCTATCCAAGTGGCATCAATCCATCTTTTACACGCTTTCTCCCAGGGAGGAAGGAGAGCGAGCCGGGGGGGCTGGGCAGCAAGCTGGCTAACGGACTGCGGTCTCCAGCCCGGATGCTAACCGTGCTAAAACACATTCCTCCAGGAAGCAGCACCGCGGCGAGGGCTAAATGAAGGATGCTAACCGTGCTAAAACAGATTCCTGCAGGAAACAGCGCCGCGGCGAGGGCTAAATGAAGGATGCTAACCGTGCTAAAACAGATTCCTGCAGGAAGCAGCGCCGCGGCGAGGGCTAAATGAAGGATGCTAACCGTGCTAAAACAGATTCCTGCAGGAAGCAGCGCCGCGGTGTGGGTGTTGGCTGGCTGAGCAGACTGCCCTCCCATGGCACAGGCCTCCCAAACTTAGTGAGCTCCTGGCGGAAGGGGTACATTCTGTAACCCACCCCACTCCACACTGTGTACAAAAACAGGTGCAGTGTATAATTGTACTGGTGTGACTGTCAACACGAAAGTATTACATTCATTATACTGTGTTTTTAACCATGAGTCATCTTGTGCCTCAACCCTTCCCATGATGCACTAGTGGGCTTTCGACCACAGTTAGGGAACCTCTGCTCTATAGCCTGCTCACTCCACTGCCCTGGGCCAGACAAACCCCTGTGGGTAAAAACCATGGTGCAGCTGTGCTTACATGACCGATCTACCCCAGACTCTGGTGGTTTGGCTGGGAAGGGATTTTAAAACAATGCATGATGGGAAAATTATCTCTGGAACTTGTATGAGGAAATCAACCACAGATGACTCAGGATTACTCAGAGTGCTACTGTGTAGTGTCTGGGAAAAGGCTCTGAAAGACCCAACTTCTGTTTAACATGGCTTTGTTAGGTACATTTCTCTCTCTTTGTATCTTAACTTTATTTAACTGCCTCTCTTGGGCAACATTCTCTTTTGGGGACATACACGTTCTGAACCCCTGGAGCCCACTTTGGAACTTTTGCCTGGAAACAGATGGGCAGGGCCTCAGGACACCTTTATGACATCACAGTTATGTTAGGCAACCACAGGGATGGAGGCTAGCCTGGAACACATCCACCTGCTGGTATCTGGATGAGTTTGGTATCCCTGTACTCCACTGTGCTCCGGCCCGGAATGACTGAGCTACTCCAGAATCCCTGCAACATTCCCAGAATGACTGAGTTACTCCAGAATCCCTGTAGCGCTCCGCCCCGAATGACTGAGTTACTCCAGAATCCCTGCAGTGCTCCCGGAATGACTGAGTTACACCAGAATCCCTGCAGCGCTCCGGCCTAGAATGACTGAGTTACTCCAGAATCCCTGTAGTGCTCCCAGAATGACTGAGTTACTCCAGAATCCCTGCAGCATTCCCGGAATGACTGAGTTACTCCAGAATCCCTGCAGCGCTCCGGCCCGGAATGACTGAGTTACTCCAGAATCCCTGCAGTGCTCCCAGAATGACTGAGTTACTCCAGAATCCCTGCAGCGCTCCGGCCCGGAATGACTGAGTTACTCCAGAATCCCTGTAGTGCTCCCGGAATGACTGAGTTACTCCAGAATCCCTGCAGCATTCCGGCCCGGAATGACTGAGTTACTCCAGAATCCCTGTAGTGATCCGGCCCAGAAACCCCTCAGCGCTCCTGACGAAGTGACTCCCTCCTTTCCTCCCTCCCTCCTGCTGCTCTAACACAGTCTAGACGTGTCCTGACAGCAGCAGATAGGAACATGACCCACCTGACAGGCTCAGCGCTCCAATGGGTGTAATACAGAGTGAAGCCACATCAGAGGATCATATATCATTCCATATCAGTATGTTTTCACGAGAGTAACCATGGGGACACTTAATTTTCATTGCTATCACTTTTGAGGATAGATTATTACTCCTATCTTGAAAATGATTGCACTGCACAGAGCAGGTCTAATGTGTGCTGCAGCACAAGATGGAGATGCAATCAGTGGTGTGGGCAGTTATGATGCATAATGGAAATATTAAGCAGACGTTCTCATTAATGGACCCCGTTGTTTTGGAAAATGAATTTAATGACATAAAAGACCTCTCTCTCTCTTCATATATCGTTTCCCCCTCACATTCCCCCTAATCCTCATTCCCTCTCCCTCTCTGTCTCTCACCCTCCCCATTTTCCTCTCTCCTTCTTTCTCTCTCACCTTCTCTCACTTCCTGTCCTATTTTCTCTCACCTTTTTACGTATCACTGTCTCTCTACCCATCTCCTGCTCCCTCTGTATGTGTGTGTGTGTGTGTGTGTGTGTGTGAACTTGTAATACTATCTTTGTGGGAACCAAATGTCCTCACAAGGATAGAAAGATGAGGAAATTTTATCTTTGTGGGGACCTTTTGCTGGTCCCCACAAGGTCAAGAGGCTTTTTTTGGTTTAGGACTTAGGGTTAGGGTTAGGGTTACAATTAGGTTAAGGTAAGGGTTAAGGTTAGGCATGTAGTGGTTGGGGTTAGGGTTAGGGTTAGAGGTTACGGAATGAATGTAGTCAATGGGAAGTCCTCACAAGGATAGCAGTACGGTACTGTGTGTGTGTGTGTACAGTACAGTACTCACCTGTTTCCTCAGTATGGCAGATTAGCTCTCATTGGCTGCAGACGGCAGGCTCCTCCCCCTGACTCTGGGGAAACAGGACAGTGGGTCACCGTGGTAATAAAGAAAAACACAAGTACATGCAAACATGGAGGTGAAAGCACATGCCCATCTCTAAACACAATTACAGTGTGTCTTCCGGAGCGGAGCGGGGCCGTGCTAATGGAGCACTCATGCATTGTTTGGTTGCCACGGCGTTGGCGGTGGCCTCTCGATTGCGTGGGTATGTGAAACTAATGAGCCTGGCCACTAATTAAGAAGCTGTCAGGTGGGGAAATCAGACTTTACTGATTACAGCTGAAGACACATTATCGTGTCAGATCGAGACGCTGAAATGGCTCAGTTAGAAAGGCTTTTTTACCCTCCATGGTTCAGATCTATTCTGGCAGGAGCATTGATCTGCTGTCGCACCACGTACTTGAATGAAGCATTATCAGCATCTTCCTACCTTTTAAAAACCTCCTCCAGCATAGAGTATCACGCTTTCCATTTTGTGTGATAGGCGATTAGTTTTTTGTTGAAAGTCAGATGCAGATTTTGGTGGGAGTACAGTAGATAAAATCCTCTTCCTGCAGCTGCTGGCTGCTGCCCTAGCTGAGAATGCAGATTTAGTTTCCTCTTCCCTGTAGGAGGTGGTGGGGAAGCGTTCAGGACAGTGGGGCGTCTGAATCGTGAAACATGAATAATTCAGCTGAGGATCAGAGCTGCTTCCCCCTGCTTGTATCCAAACTGGGACACGCACAGATTTCCAGGATAAATCAATGAACATTTCAGCTCTGGGATAAATCTGTGAACATTCCCACTCGGGGATAAATCAGTGAATATTCCCACTGTGATAAATCAGTAAACATTTCAGCTCTGGGGTAAATCAGTGAAAATTCCCACTCTGGGATAAATCAGTGAACATTCCCACTCTGGAATAAATCAATGAACATTCCCACTCTGGGATAAATCAGTGAACATTCCCACTCTGGGATAAATCAGTGAACATTCCCACTCTGGGATAAATCAATGAACATTCCTGCTCGTGAGCTTTTCCTGGCTGAAGGCTTTATTGAAGCAGGATGCTGGTCTTGATTACTGAAGTTTGTGAGGTACGGTCACGTTTCTGTCCCAGCAGTTTGATGGTGAGACGCGCCTCTTTTATGATCGGGGTCGGCAGGTTCTCACTCCACAGGTAGAAATGGTTGCATTCCGAGGCTTGTTTTTGAGGAATGGGAGGATTTGGGATGCTGATGGAGCGAGTTTGTTAACCACCCAACTCTTTTCTGTGGGTCCTTCCCTCCCATCTCAGATGCACAGTCAACCGGTTTTCTGCCAATCAGCAGTCAGCACACATCTTCAAAACAATAACGCAAAAATAAAGCAGTAAAGAAAATAAAGCACTGTGGTGCAGAGACACATGGGCCCTCCAGGACAGGAGTCTGAGATCTCTGGCTTTATAGTGAGCAGCACTGCCTGCTCATACACACATGCATGAAGGAGCCCTCTAGGGCCCCAGTAGAGGTTGAGCCTGTGACCTCTGCGAGCACACAGTGAACCTTCTCAGCCAGGCATTCTATTGGCTCCCCATGCAGAAGAGCCATGTGCCTCATGCTGGGAACCGTGTGAACTCTTGCCTGGGCCCTGGGGGGCTGATAGCACTGTTAGCACTGTTAGCCAGCTACAGCAGCCTTTCTCACCATGCTCTGCTATGCTAACACCGCCATGAGAACACACTCTGCTATGCTAACACTGCCATGAGGACACGCTCTGCTATGCTAACTCTCTATCCTCCTGTCCTCCCTGGCAGCAACAGGGATCCGCGGCACAGTCCTTGACTGGATTGAGTCTTACCTCTCTGACCGTTCCTTCCAGGTTGCCTGGGCGGGTAAGGTATCACCACCCCGTCCCCTCACCACCGGAGTTCCCCAGGGCTCAGTCCTCGGTCCCCTTCTCTTCTCCTTGTACACCAGATCCCTTGGCCCTGTAATATCTGCCCATGGCTTGTCCTATCCCTCCTATGCCGACGACACGCAACTCTTTCTCTCCTTCTCCCCATCGGACACACAGGTCCCTGCCCGCATCTCCGCTTGCCTGAGGGACATTCAGAGCTGGATGGACAATCACCACCTGAATCTCAACCCAGGAAAGACGGAGCTAATCTTTATTCCTGCTCTATCCTCTCCCCTCCTCAACTTTTCCATTTCCCTAGGGGACACCGTAGTGACATCATCACCCTGCGCCAAGAATCTCGGAGTGGTGATGGACAACAGGCTGTCCCTCTCCAACAACATTGCAGCAGTAACCCGGGCATGCAGATTTTTCCTGTACAACATCCGCAGAATCCGCCCCTTTCTCACCACCTACTCAACCCAGCTCCTGGTCCAAGCAATGGTTCTATCCCGCCTGGACTACTGCAACTCTCTTCTGGCTGGACTACCGGCATCTGCCACCAGACCCCTGCAACTCATTCAGAATGCTGCGGCTCGTCTGGTCTTCAACCTCCCCAGACACTCCCACGTAACTCCCCTGCTCACTACCCTCCACTGGCTGCCTGTTATAGCTCGCATCAAATTTAAAACATTGGTCCTAGCATACCAGGCAGTCAAGGGATCAGCCCCAGCATACCTCCACAAGATATTCAAACCCTACATGCCAGCCAGATCCCTCCGTTTTGCTACCTCAGGACGCCTAGCACCTCCCCCTCTTCGCATCTGCACTTCCAGAACACGTCTCCTGTCTGTTCTGGCCCCACGATGGTGGAATGACCTCCCTGTGGAGGTCAGAACAGCTGAGACACTGACCCATTTCAAACGACGACTGAAGACTCACCTCTTCAGGCTGCACCTCTCCCCCTCCCTCCCTTCCCCCCTGTAAATGACTAAACTTAGGGTTGTAACTAGGTAGCTGTTTCGTAGGTGACTAGGTGCATTAACTGTCTTAACGACTACTTGTATTTTTTCCATAGATTGCGTTGTTGCCGTTCTCGTTGTTAGTATTAATCAGTTTAACCATCAGGGTCTAAGTTGAACTATGCAGTTGTTCCCTGCACTTGGACCGGTACTTCTCTCTAGGGGTTTCGTCATACTTGTTCCTGGTTATGGTTATACACTTTGTTGTACGTCGCTCTGGATAAGAGCGTCTGCCAAATGCCTGTAATGTAATGTAATGTAACACCGCCATGAGGACACGCTCTGCTATGCTAACACCGCCATGAGGACACGCTCTGCTACGCTAACACTGCCATGAGGACACACTCTGCTATGCTAACACTGCCATGAGGACACACTCTGCTATGCTAACACAACCATGAGGACACACTCTGCTATGCTAACACAACCATGAGGACACACTCTGCTATGCTAACACCGCCATGAGGACACACTCTGCTATGCTAACACTGCCATGAGGACACACTCTGCTATGCTAACACTGCCATGAGGACACGCTCTGCTATGCTAACACCGCCATGAGGACAACATCCATCATAACCCTTTGAAGAGCAGTTTCTTTGGAATGTCTTTTTTTGCTAAACTAACTCAGTGTTCTAGAACTCCATTGCTTTCAATCACTAGTATTTGCGTGTCGCATCACTATTAGAATGTTCAGGACAGAACATTCTAATCTCATATTAATGATTCTGCTCCTTATCATTTGACAATCTATCTACCAGGTAGAAAAGCAAATCAGTGGCACTGCTGGATTTGTGGGCCCAATTTGAGTATCTAGGCTGCAGTGTTTCCAGGCTCTAATGTATGTACAGTATGCTGTAATGTTAAATCCCCTTCATTAGTGAACCAAATCCTAGGCCTCATGTTTTACTGTTGAGTAGGCCTCCGGAGTAGCCTTCCACTGCACAACTGTCGGTTTTACTGCCTTAGTATAATATGTAAACAGATAGTCATGCAATTAGCTCTGTTAATCACACTTGCTGTAAAAGTTTATGGCCCTATATTAACCACAGCTATGGCTGCCATCTGGGATTTGTGCTACATTAGCATATACGATACTGTACAGCCTGTACCATATGCAGGGATGAGATTTATTTTCCTCCAGAAATAAAACAAAGAAAATTGGACTATATATTCTATGAACTTAAATTTAGCAGCCTCAAGTCCATTTTTTCCCTTATGGTTGAAGCAAAGCTCATTTTTGTTGTTTTTTATTTTTTATTTTTTAGGCAATAAGAGATGAGCTGGTGTTTTGACTCCAGGCGTGCGATTTATCACTCGTCCCCTGCAGAGTGCGGGGGGGGGGGTCGCAGCGGAGTCTGTGCGCCAGGAGCAAAGCTGGGGGGATCGTCCCTGTGTGCAGACCCCACACATCACTCACTCCGTACCCCTGGGGCCCTGTGTAGCTACAGAGCTCCAGCTGCCGCATATTCATCAGGCCCAGGATAAGGAGCGCTGCATTTGCTCTGGGCACATGCCATTCTGAGCCCTCTCTCACACGGAACCTCCACACTGCCATTCTGAGCCCTCTCTCACACGGAACCTCCACACTGCCATTCTGAGCCCTCTCTCACACGGAACCTCCACACTGCCATTCTGAGCCCTCTCTCACACAAACTGCCATTCTGAGCCCTCTCTCACAGGGAACCTCCACACTGCCATTCTGAGCCCTCTGTCACAAAAACTGCCATTCTGAGCCCTCTCTCACACGGAACCTCCACACTGCCATTCTGAGCCCTCTCTCACACAAACTGCCATTCTGAGCCCTCTCTCACAGGGAACCTCCACACTGCCATTCTGAGCCCTCTCTCACAGGGAACCTCCACACTGCCATTCTGAGCCCTCTCTCACACGGAACCTCCACACTGCCATTCTGAGCCCTCTCTCACAGGGAACCTCCACACTGCCATTCTGAGCCCTCTCTCACACGGAACCTCCACACTGCCATTCTGAGCCCTCTCTCACAGGGAACCTCCACACTGCCATTCTGAGCCCTCTCTCACAGGGAACCTCCACACTGCCATTCTGAGCCCTCTCTCACACGGAACCTCCACGCTGCCATTCTGAGCCCTCTCTCACACGGAACCTCCACGCTGCCATTCTGAGCCCTCTCTCACAGGGAACCTCCACACCGCCATTCTGAGCCCTCTCTCACACAGAACCTCCACACTGCCATTCCGAGCCCTCTCTCACACAAACTGCCATTCTGAGCCCTCTCTCACACAGAACCTCCACACTGCCATTCTGAGCCCTCTCCCACAGGGAACTTCCACACTGCCATTCTGAGCCCTCTCTCACACAGAACCTCCACACTGCCATTCTGAGCCCTTTCTCACAGGGAACCTCCACACTGCCATTCTGAGCCCTCTCTCACAGGGAACCTCCACACTGCCATTCTGAGCCCTCTCTCACACGGAACCTCCACACTGCCATTCTGAGCCCTCTCTCACAGGGAACCTCCACACTGCCATTCTGAGCCCTCTCTCACACAGAACCTCCACACTGCCATTCTGAGCCCTCTCTCACAGGGAACCTCCACACTGCCATTCTGAGCCCTCTCTCACAGGGAACCTCCACACTGCCATTCTGAGCCCTCTCTCACACAAACTGTCCTTCTGAGCCCTCTCTCACAGGGAACCTCCACACTGCCATTCTGAGCCCTCTCTCACACGGAACCTCCACACTGCCATGGTTCCACAAACCATGGTTACGGTTGACAGGGCAGATAGTAGTGCAAATGAAGGGAACACCATTTTTTTTTGTTGTTTTGTTTTGTTGTTTTGTTTTTTTTTTTGTTGTTGGGGGTGTTTTCTTTTTTGTTTCCTTTTTTGTGCAGTTCTCCCTTTCTTAAGGCACCATCGTGATAGTGGAACATAAATTTGGGATCTGTAGAGAGGGGACAGAGAAAATGCCTGTCCTCTTTCAGTATGTCCTGAGGGAGCGATGTTCTCTGTGCTTAGCGTGCAGTACTCTGGTGAATATATCACTGGACCAGTTCCAACTGGGATCTGAGCTTTAATATTTAAATTCAACTCCTTTCTTTCTCTGCTAGAAGCAAGGTCAGACTAATTGAGCATTACAGCCAAAAGCTAGTTTGCAAGCTGAACATTGAGCAAATATGTGCAGCTCATTTTCATGAAAGGTCTTACACTTTTATTACACTCTTCCAAGCCATCCTACATTTATTTCAATGTCTTGTAATTTAGTGCATCCTCGCTAAGAAGCATTTGGCCAGGATGCAGTGTTGTGTGGTAGCCTGTGCAGAGACTCAGGTGTGTTTGAGAGAGCAGTCTTACCCCACCTCCAACCAGCGTGATTAGTCCAGTTGCCATGGTGACGTCATTTGCTACAGCGCCTGTGTTTGTTGTAGGAGAGAGATATTACACAGGTGGGCTGCCTGCTTTTCAACAGTGTGGGTCAATACTGGGTCGAGGGTGGATGATGATGCTGGGGGAGGATGAAGATGTCAGGGGAGAGGGTGAAGATGCTGGGAGAGGATGATGATGAGGATGAAGATGCTGGGGGAGGATGATGATGCGACATAAGGGGGCGACATAGCTCAGGAGGTAAGAGCGGTTGTCTGGCAGTCGGAGGGTTGCCGGTTCGATCCCTACCCTGGGTGTGTCGAACTGTCCCTGAGCAAGACACCTAATCCCTAACTGCTCCCAACGTGCTGATTGGTACCTTGCATGGCAACCTTTCACCGTTGGCATGTGAGTGTGTGTGTGAATGGGTGAATGAGAGGCATCAATTGTAAAGCGCTTTGGATAAAAGCGCTATATAAATGCAGTCCATTACCATTTGATGCTGGGAGAGGATGATGAGGGTCAAGGGAGAGGATGAAGATGCGGATGATGATATCAGGGGAGAGGAAGAAGATGCTGGGCGAGGATTATGATGAGGATGATGATCCTCCCCAAATATCACCCAGCTCATAACACCATGATACACATCATCCCAAATATCACTCAGCCAGACCCCCCCAACACCCCATCCCCCGCCCCCCCAGCCAAAGTGCTGTAGCAGCTGCAGACTGATGACTCTTACTGTTATCACTCAGAGTGCTGGCCTGTCCCCCGACCCCTGACCCCCGACCCCAGGGTCAGCAGGCTGAACACACACAGTGGGCTGGGGGTTAGGGGTTAGGGGAGGGGGGAGGGGGATAAGATAAGGAGAGATAAGGACCTCATGTACGGTCCCTCCGTAAGCAGGTGTCCTGCTCTCTTGTCCTCCCAGCAGCAGGAAATAAATGCTGACTGGATCTGGAGCGGATCTGTGGTTATCGAGAAATGTGATTGGTCCTGATTGCCCCTCCTTCTGTCCCTCCCCAGCAGTCAGGGGTTGGAGGGGGGGCAGATGAACAGACCCACTGGACTCAGCGGGGGGGATTGGAACAAGAGAGGGACCCCTGTCTGGGCAGGCAATTAACCAATCACTCACTGATTCACTCAGCTGCAACGCCCCCATCAGGATCACAGGAGCTGTACATGCATTCGGGCTCGCTGATGCATGCATAACGGCTGTGAGTAATTACTGCCCACTGTTGCATGTCAGTGTAAAACAAAAAAAATTAAAAAGTGAATAAAAACAGTGAAAATGAACCCGGGCTTCATTAGCATTTCAGCCAATCGGCCCGTCAGCTCTCACCTAAAGACCATCTCATTAAGCAGAGAAAGAGCTGTGTGCAAAGTGTGCTTCATAACAGATTGGTGTTAATTAAGTTTGTCTGGGCGCCTGGGACTGAGGGCTTACTGAGGCTGTGGCTTCCTTTAGCTCTGCAGCGGGGAGCAATGTGTGCTCTCACAGTGTGTGAGGAGGCTGGCCTCAGCTGCACAGAGACAGAGGACACAGGGAGAGAAAGCAGCCACAGTGTGTATGTGTGCGTGTGTGTGTGTGTGTGTGCATGTGGTGTGCGTGTGCGTGTGTGTGGGTGTGTGTATGTATGTGTGTGTAGGTCTGTGTGTGTGCGTGTAGGTGTGTGTATGTGTGTGCATGTGTGTGTGTGCGTGTAGGTGTGTGGGTGTGTGTGGGGGAGGGGGTTTGTGTGTGTGTGTGTATGTGTGTGTGTGTGTGTTGGCAGAATGTAATTACAGAGAGTGCAGCCTGTCTGACACGTCAACACAAACGAGATCTGCCCTGTGACCCCTCTGGCCTGATAATAAACTTTGACTATCACACAACATCTCTCTATCTCTCTCTATCTCTTTCTCCTTCTTTTTCTCTGTCTTTCTCCCTCTCTATGTTTCTTTTTCTCTCTATCTATCTTCCTCTATCTCTCCCTCTCTTTTTTCTCCCTTTTTCTTTCTCAATTCAATTTCAATTTTCAATTTCAAGATGCTTTATTGGTGTGACATGTACTGTCTTGCCAAAGCAAAAATTACAGTAATAACAAAAAAATCAACTCTACATCCTATAAATTAAGAAACACATATTATACACACATACTGCCAAATTTGAGCCGTATAATTTACTGTTTGTAAATAACGATTAACTGCAGATGTTGACGGTCATTGCTCTTCTGTATCGATGACAGGTTGACACATACACATTCATGACAGGTATGTCTTTTTTTATGATGTTGAGGCCTCATGATGTTTAGTTAAAGTATATTATAGCTATGCAGGTTTTAAATAACCATCATTTCTACTAGAATTTTCACCTGCAGATGCAGACATTTTTACTTGTATGTTTGACACAAACAGGCAGGACGGAGGTTCGGAGCAGAATCGGGGGCCTGGTGTGTAACACACAGCGTGGAGGGAAAGTGAGTCAGCGCTAATGCGTCACTAGCGGGCGTTAGCACACCGCGCAGATGGATCAGAGTGGGCCTGGCCGGCTGGGGCGGCTCATTGTCTTGAGGAGCCATCAGTGAAGAGCTGCAGGAACAATTACTGGCTCCGTGTGCAAACATTCCTCCCTCTCCTTAATTGCATCTGTGATCCTGGGCAAACAGCAATAAGGCTAAGGTAACCACGGTTACTCCAAGGCCCGGTTTCCAAAAGCCTTTAAGCTACCACCCACCCCCCCCCCCTTCCAAAGGGCCAACCAGACAAGACGGGTAAATTCCTGGTGTGGTTGGAGGAAACTGGAGAACTGGGCTCGTCCAAAAGCCAAATGAGAGAGTTTTACAGTTCATATGTGTGCAAGAGCAGCTACGGCTTAATTAGAGCAGAGTCTTTACACCCCCCAGGTCCAAAACGAACACACGTCTTCAGAGTCATTCTGTGTCCAAGGTTTCACCATAACAGAGGAGAAAAAGCCACACAAATGTAGCTTTGCTGATTATCCCCAGCTGTCCCACAGGCGTCCGATGCTGTGTAAGTCACTCTGGATAATGAAACTCAATGGGGCAATGACTGCTTCTCAGCCTGGTGCCCACAGTTAGTGAGATCCTCCATGGTGACCCACCCAGGGACATAGCACCTCTCTCAGGCTGCCTGTATACCCACCCCCATGTACAGGACACAACCCTAACCCTAACCCTAACCCACCCCCATGTACAGGACACAACCCTAACCCTAACCCACCCCCATGTACAGGACACAACCTTAACCCTAACCCTAACCCTAACCCGCCCCCATGTACAGGACACAACCCTAACCCTAACCCTAACCTGCCCCCATGTACAGGACACAACACAACCCTAAACCTAACCCTAACCTGCCCCCATGTACAGGACACAACCCTAACCCTAACCCTAACCTGCCCCCATGTACAGGACACAACCCTAACCCTAACCCTAACCCACCCCCATGTACAGGACACAACCCTAACCCTAACCCTAACCCACCCCCATGTACAGGACACAACCCTAACCCTAACCCACCCCCATGTACAGGACACAACCCTAACCCTAACCCTAACCCACCCCCATGTACAGGACACAATCCTAACCCTAACCCTAACCCACCCCCATGTACAGGACACAAATATATATAAATTCCCACCCCCCACCCACCTAGTTGTAGATGAACCTAGTTACATGAAAATAACATGACGCGTGGTTACTCAGTTGAGGTTTAATGGATGTTAGAGGGTAGTGGGGGGTGATGAGGTGAGATGTAGCTTGAAGAGGTGAGTCTTCAGTCTACGTTTGAAGACGGCCAGGGTCTCTGCTGTTCTGACTTGCACAGGAAGGTCATTCCACCACCGTGGGGCTAGAACAGACAGGAGGCGTGACCGGGTGCTGGTGCGAGCCGGGGCAGGGACCAGGCGACATGTGGCAGCAGAACGGAGAGGTCTAGCTGGGGTGTAGGGTCTGATGAGTTGACGTAGATAGGGAGGGGCTGACCCCCTGGCTGCTTTGAAGGCAAGCACTAATGTTTTAAATTTGATGCGAGCCATCACGGGGAGCCAGTGGAGGGTGGTGAGCAGGGGGGTAACGTGGGAATGTCTGGGGAGGTTGAAGACCAGACGCGCTGCTGCGTTCTGGATGAGTTGCAGGGGTCTGATAGATGATGCTGGGAGGCCAGCAAGCAGGGAGTTACAGTAGTCCAGGCGGGACAGGACCACTGCCTGGACGAGGAGTTGGGTCGAGTAAGTTGTGAGGAAGGGGCGGATCCTCCGGATGTTATACAGGAAGAACCTGCATGAACGTGTCACTGCTGAAATGTGCTCGGTGAGGGACAGTCTGTTGTCCATCACCACGCCAAGGTTTCTAGTTGAGGGTGATGGTGTGAGGATGGTATTACCTAGGGAGATAGAGAGATCAGAGAGAGGGGAGTTAAGAGCCGGAATATAAATGAGCTCTGTCTTACCTGGATTGAGCTTGAGATGGTGGCGGACCATCCAGCTCTGAATATCACTCAGGCAGGCAGTGATGCGGGCTGAGACCTGTGTGTCAGAGGGTGGGAAGGAGAGAAACAGTTGTGTGTCATCAGCATAGCAATGGTAAGACATACCATGAGCTGTGATGACAGGGCCAAGGTTTGGGTGTAGAGAGAGAAGAGGAGAGGACCAAGGACCGAGCCCTGTGGGACTCCGGTGGTGAGGGGGTGTGGCGCAGATACTTTACCAGCCCAGGCTACCTGGAAGGAGCGATCTGAGAGGTAAGACTCAATCCAATTGAGGACTGTGCCACAGATCCCCATTGCAGATAGGGAGGACAGGAGGGTGGGGTGGTCGACTGTGTCGAAGGCTGCCGATAGGTCCAGAAGTAATAAGACGGAGGAGAGGGAGGCTGCTCGGACACAACCCTAACCCTAACCCTAACCCGCCCCCATGTACAGGACACAGCACAGCAGGCACACTCTAAAGTGAGCAGATTCAATAATGCTGACTGTGTGGATGGGGGAGGGTGCTGGTCATATTGCTGGGACAGGTCTAATATCATTTATCCAATGCAATTTAATGCTGGTTACTCATCAAATTACATTTGCCACATGCAGCAGCCATACAGCGAGCACATTTGGCAGGTTATACGCTACATGAAGCCCTATATATTGAGAAACCCATTTTACGCTTAAAAATGGGATGTCCTCTCTAATGGACATCGTGTTTCCATTCTCGCTTATTTTGAGGTCATGGCAGGAAGTACACCTAGAAGCCACCCCTGCCCCCCCCCCCCCCCCCAGAACAGCCCTCCCTGCCTTGCTCCTGGCATTGAGCACATGACCAGTCACATGACCAGTCGCTTGTCGTTGTGGGAGATTCATATCAGCCCAGAGTCGGGGCCTGCAGACTCCCGAGTCCCGTAAGAGCTGCCGGCCCCCCGGAGGGGTGGGGGGGGAGGGGGGGTGGAGATGTGGAGATTATCCGTCTTTTCCCGGTCGGCTGGCCGGCTGGCTGTTAGACTCGCCAATCACTGACCCAGGTCTGGCCCAGGTCATCGATGACTGTCATTCAAACTCCTGAGTCCCAATCCGCCTCGATCATCCTAAAAACAGCCTGAGCGCCTTCCCCCTGGGCTGCCTGTCTCTGTCTCTTCTGTCTCTCCCTCCATGTCTACTGTTCTGCATTCTCTCTCTCTTTTTCTTCTTCTCTCTTTTTCTAGTCGCTGTATTTCCTCTCTAACGACTCCCTGCATTGAACCCGGCCCAGAAGTCCTGGAGCAGCGCGCTCTCAAAAAGCTACAAAAACTCTATGGTGCTTTGCACTGTGGGACACGTGGACCATGTGCTGGGAGGACTGGATGTTTTTTCTTCTTCTGATTGAACCTTCCATTGATTTTCGACAAGGCAATGAGTCCTTATATCTCTGGTTTCAGTTGGGGAATCAATTGAAAGAACACTTCCAAGGAGGGTTTAAGAAGCTGTAGGATCCACTTCCTCATGTGTTACTTGCAGTGGAGTACTCTAATGGGGCGGCAGGCTTCCACAGACCTGATCAATACCCCTCCTGAGCTTCATTTAGAGAAGCCCACCTTTCCCCGAGCCTCCCCCCCAGAGCCTGCTGGGTAAGAATCTGCAGTAACCACCTCCCTGCTTCCTTCCCACAACACCCTGTACACCCGTGTAATGGCAGGCAATATCCAGCCCATAGATTAGTGTGTGTGTGTGTGCGTGTGTGTGAGCATGCGTGTGTGTGTGTGTGTGTGTGAGCGTGTGTGTGCGTGTGTGTGAGTGTGTGCATGTGTGAGTGTGTATGTGAATGAGCGTGCGTGTGTGTGTGTGCATGTGTGTGTGTGTGTGTGTGAATGAGCGTGCGTGTGTTTGTGTGTGTGTGTGTGTGCGTGAGTGTGTGTGTGCAAGAGTGTGTGTGTGTGTGTGTGTGAATGAGCATGCGTGTGTGAGTGTGTGTCTGTGTGTGAGTGTGCATGCGTGTGCGCGCGCATGTGCGTGTGTGTGAGTGTGTGTGTGTGTGTGTGTGAGCGTGCGTGTGAATGAGCATGCGTGTGTGAGTGTGTGATTACCTCTGCAAGGCTGCTGATTTTTGGTGTGTTTCAGTGTATAAATGACTTGATTTAAATGATAGATGCAGTTTCAAGTTCCTGTCCTGGTCTACAGTGGAAGGGTGTTGCAGTTCGTCAGCCTCCTGTTTTATTGCCAATCAAATTAAATATTAGTACGAGTGAATAATCTGTAAACTTTAATGAATTAAATAAAATTGAATAACAACCATAGTAAATATAATCACAATATATGCTCACTGCCCTCCCAATCCTCGCTCTGTCCCTAATTAAAAATCACAGATGAATAATCTTTAATGAATTAATCTAAAATACAATAGTAATATCAAAAATAAATAAAATAATGATAAAGCATATAATCAGAATGACAAAAACTCTCTATTTCTCTCTCCCTGTCTCTCTCTCTTAGCCCCCCTCTTCCTCTCTCTGTTCATATCTCTCTTTTCCTCCTCCCCTTCTCTCTCTCACTCTCCTAGCCCCTCTCTCTCTCTCCCCTCCCCGCCTCTCTCTCTCTCTCTCTTTCCTAGCTCCTCTCTCTCACTCCCTCTCTCACTCCCTCCCTTTCTCTGTCTCCCTCTCTCTCTCTCCCTCCCTCCTTCTCTCTCCCTCCCTCTCTCCTTCCCTCCTCCCTCTCTCTCCCTTCCCCTCTCTCCCTCCCTCTCTCTCTCTCTCTTTCTTTCTCTCTCTCTCATTCCTATCCCACAGAGCCCCAGTGAGGTGTGAGCCTCACGCTGTGATGTCAGATAATTACTTCATGCGGCTCTGTAGCCCCCCCCCCCCTTCCCTCCCCTGCCCCCTGCCCCCCAGCCCCCACCCCTATCTGCCCCCTCCCCCTGCCTGCCCCCTGCTCCCCTGCCCCCCTGCTCCTGTCTGCCCCCCCACCCCCGTCTGCCCCCCTCCCCCTCCCCCTGCCTGCCCCCTGCTCTCCTACTCCCCTGCTCCTCTGCCCCCCTGCCCCCTCCCTCTCACTCAGAGAGCAGATGGTATCACAGGCTAATAGGATGCTGTTTAGCTAATTACCAGGTCTCACCCGCCCAGACCAGAGAAGGGGGGGGGGGCGTGGTGGTGCTGCTTGGCCAGGTGCCTTTGGGCTAGGTGGGGTAGGTGTGCATGGGGGCGGAGGGGGGAGACATCAGGAGAGGACTGATCTAAGAACAGTATTTGGAATTCATACATTTATTCAGTTCATAATGACTCTGACATTTGCTTGCTATGTGCATGCAAGGCTTTTGGCTGCGTGGCTCTGTTCTCTCATGCATACATTACAGTAAGTCAGGTTAATTACGCGGAGTGGAATCGGGCCAAACAGACCGTGACCTTCGCCCCGTTCCTCAGCGAGTCTGAGCTGCTGCTGTTTGCGCGCATTAAAGAGTCAGCTCCAGGTGCTCCAGACATGTTGTCTTGCTTGTGCTGATTTTGAATATCTCCACTAATTTATTAATATTTCTGGCATCTTGAAAGTGCCTCAGATCCGGTTCGTTCCCAGGCTGTGTTTGCTGGCTGGCAGTGTGACATCACTGCACACAGACAGGTAGTGTGGGGCTACAGAGCGATCGCTGCACACAGACAGGTAGTGTGGGGCTGCAGAGAGATCACTGCACACAGACAGGTAGTGTGGGGCTGATCACTGCACACAGACAGGTAGTGTGGGGCTGCAGAGAGATCACTGCACACAGACAGGTAGTGTGGGGCTGCAGAGAGATCACTGCACACAGACAGGTAGTGTGGGGCTGATCGCTGAACACAGACAGGTAGTGTGGGGCTGCAGAGAGATCACTGCACACAGACAGGTAGTGTGGGGCTGATCGCTGAACACAGACAGGTAGTGTGGGGCTGCAGAGAGATCACTGCACACAGACAGGTAGTGTGGGGCTGCAGAGAGATCACTGCACACAGACAGGTAGTGTGGGGCTGCAGAGAGATCACTGCACACAGACAGGTAGTGTGGGGCTGCAGAGAGATCACTGCACACAGACAGGTAGTGTGGGGCTGATCGCTGAACACAGACAGGTAGTGTGGGGCTGCAGAGAGATCACTGCACACAGACAGGTAGTGTGGGGCTGCAGAGAGATCACTGCACACAGACAGGTAGTGTGGGGCTGCAGAGAGATCACTGCACACAGACAGGTAGTGTGGGGCTGATCACTGCACACAGACAGGTAGTGTGGGGCTGATCACTGCACACAGACAGGTAGTGTGGGGCTGCAGAGAGATCGCTGTACACAGACAGGTAGTGTGGGGCTGCAGAGAGATCACTGCACACAGACAGGTAGTGTGGGGCTGCAGAGAGATCACTGCACGCAGACAGGTAGTGTGGGGCTGATCACTGCAAACAGACAGGTAGTGTGGGGCTGCAGAGAGATCGCTGCACACAGACAGGTAGTGTGGGGCTGATCACTGCACACAGACAGGTAGTGTGGAGCTGAAAAGACATTGAAACTACGGTGTGGAAGACAAAACAAGAGCGATAAACTCAGAACAGAACCATTCCACAGAACCATTCCACAGGTCATCAGCACCTGATATCTTATGGGGCCCACAGGTTAGCTTTCTTGTGCTTTCTAATAATAACATTCTTAAAAATGTATTTATACAACTCTATTTTCAGTGCTTTCCAGATACTGAGCAAGAGGCAAAATTAAAATACACTGGAGAGAATAAAATGGGACATTATTTAAAGGTGAAAGTCACAGTACAAGTCTGATAACATAACCAGCGCTAAAGAGACAACACAGTACAATAAAGCATATGAATATTAAATTTATCCATTCATACAGACATCCATCCATCATCTAACCTGCTTATTCCAGGTCAGGGTCACGGGCAGCCTATCCCAGCATGCATTTGGCAAGAAGCAGGAAATGAATAGTAAATATAAAAAATAAAAAAAATAGAAAATAACAGAAATGTTAATAAAAAGCAACTGCATATTTTATTTATTTGATTTAACAGGGCAGTGTTTCAGTGTTCCTCCTGCCTGTACCCCAGTGCAGCCACACCCCCACAGCCCCCCCCCCCCCAGCCACACACCCCCAGACAGACAGCCTCCTGCAGCAGACTGAAGCTCTGTGCCACGCTCTCTATGCCATGCACTGTGTGCCACACACTGCCAGCCTTGCCCGGCCCTGCCTGTGCCAGCTGGCAGAGGAGCAAACCATCAGCTGAGACAGGACCCGCTCTGCCAGGCCTGGGGAGGCACGGCTCTTTAGGGAGGAGGGCGGGGGGTGGCAAAGCGCACTGTAACCTTATGCTTTGGTTTATGCTCTGGCATGTACTGCTGCGGGCTTTGCTATCATTGCTGCTGTTTGTCTAATTGTTATATGTGCACTTTCAGAGCATCTGCTGAACGACTCAATGCAAATGGTTAAAGAGCAAAGAGGAGCCCTATTAGCTACAGCTTTCTGTATCAAACTGCAGCAGATCTGTCTGTAATAGACAGGTGTGTGTGTGTGTGTGTGTATGTATGTGTGTGTTAGTGTGAGTGTGTCTGTGCGTGTGTGTGTGTCTGTGCGTGTGTGTGTGTGTGTGTGTGTGTGTGTGCGTGCGTGTGTATGAGTGTGTGTATGTATGTGTGTGTTACTGTGAGTGTGTCTGTGCGTGTGTGTATGTGAGTGTGTGAGTGTGTCTGTGAGTGTGTGAGGGTGTGTGTGAGTATGTGAGGGTGTGTGTGAGTGTGTGAGGGTGTGTGTGAATGTAGGAGGGTGTGTGTATGTACGCTTTAAAGGTGTGTGCACCACATGTATGTGTGCTGAGATCAGAGCAGAGCAGACTAATTCAGTGGAAAAGAAAACACTATTCGGAGCTGCCAGAATCTGTGCTTAGAGAAATAACAGTGGGCTAAAATTCCCTGTGTCACCACATCCTGAGTCTGGGAAACTTTACCAATGCAGCTACTCAAAGAATGTATGTGCGAGAGTGTGTGTGTGTGTGTGTGTGTGTGTGTGCATGTGTCTGTGTTTTATAAGTGTATTTGTGAACCAGAAATTATTAAGCATTTATGAACTCTCTTTTGTAGAGTTCATTGAAACCACTTACTAATCCCTTCAACCAGAGTTTATTAACTATTTATATTGACTATTTATTAACCTGAGTTAAGGTGATAACTGTTTTACAACACCAATGATCCCCTCCTCATACCTTACTCCACTTTTCTCCCCCCACCCCCCCAATCCACTCCGGGTTCTGTGTCGTTCAGTCTGTCCTGATCCAGAAACACACTGTCATGGCTGAGTGCAGAATGAGCACATCTACAATTATAACTCCAGCTTACTGACTTTCACACTTTCAGATTTAGATTTACTGCCTCGGACGGGGGGGGGGGGGGGGGGGGGGGGGAGGCAGAGCTTCTCACACACACGCGCCCCAACTGCAGAAAATGGGTTTAGCGGGAAAATAACAGAACAAGTTCTCCTTTGGGGTACTAAATCCTCTGGAAGACGGTGGTGGGTGCTTGGAAACCTCTGCTCTGTCTGTGGGGCTGCTGATCTCCATGTACACACTGGCAGCACATGAATATGGATCCCCTGAACACACAGTATAAACACAGACATTTTAAAATTCCCACATTTCTAACGGACTCCACGGGTGGCAGAGCAGTGAGGGCGACGGGTGGCAGAGCAGTGAGGGCGATGGGTGGCAGAGCAGTGAGGGTGGCAGAGCAGTATGAGCGATGGGTGGCAGAGCAGTGAGGGCGACGGGTGGCAGAGCAGTGAGGGCGACGGGTGGCAGAGCAGTGATGGTGGCAGAGCAGTGAGGGCGACGGGTGGCAGAGCAGTGAGAGTGGCAGAGCAGTGAGGGCGACGGGTGGCAGAGCAGTGAGGGTGGCAGAGCAGTGAGGGCGACGGGTGGCAGAGCAGTGAGGGTGGCAGAGCAGTGAGGGCGACGGGTGGCAGAGCAGTGAGGGCGACGGGTGGCAGAGCAGTGAGGGCGACGGGTGGCAGAGCAGTGGCAGCAGCGGTCCCGTTCGCTTGCGTGTGTATTAATAACCGTTTCCATGGAAACCGTGATGTGCGTGCCCCACCCCCCGGTCAGTGCATCAGAGACTGAATACGACACCCAGCCGTGAGCAGGAGGTGGGGGAGGTGGCGGGGGGGGGGGCTCCCTGAACCTGCCACGCTCACAATAACAGTGTCTGCGCTGATCCCTCCCACCAGAAAATAAATAATCATAATAATCATTACAATGATAAAAGCTCACGTGTGGTATTTGTAGAAGGTTACCGTGGAAACCAGAAAGGGGATTTGGAGGTGGGGGGGTCATACTTATAAAACATGAGAGGAACACTTGACTGTGCAGGCAGGACAGGCAGGTGGGGGGCGGGGGGGGGGGGAGCAGGAGGAGAGGCATTTTGTGCACTTGCTTTGTGAAATGGTCTGTTTAGACTGCACTCAGGGGATACACCAGCAGCCCACAGTGTAAAATAAGATCCACCCACCTCTCTCATCCTCTCTCAGAATTATGAATTTGGCCATAATTGTTCCTCATAGGGACAATAACAGATCACAATAACAGTGTCCCTTTGTGTTCATAAAGACAGGCTGTCCTTACCATGTATGAAATTATGTATCAAAAATCTAATTATGAAGCCGGTTCCGCTTGAGATTTCTTTCCATTGGGGAGTTTTTTCTCGCCGCTGTTTGAGGGTTTTCTCCCCACTGGAGTTTTTTACCTTACGTACCTGCTATTTGGGAGTTCAGGCCTGGCGTTTGCTGTTTGCTGTTTGCTCTGTTTGCTCTGTCTCTTGCCTTGCTACTCTGTAAAGTGTCTTTGTGACACTTCTTTGAAAAAAGCTCTACACAAATAAAATTGAATTGAAAAATTTAATGGCATGCATGTATGCGCGTGTGTGTGAATGTGTGTGTGTGAGTGTGTGGGAATGAGTGTGTGTGTGCGTGCGTGCGTGTGTGTGTGTGTGTGTGCATGCGTGTGTGTGTGTGCGTGTGTGTGTGCGTGTGTGTGTGTGTGTGTGTGCGTGTGTGAGTGTGTGTGTGCGTGTGTGTGAGTGTGAGTGTGAGTGTGTGTGAGTGTGAGTGTGAGTGTGAGTGTGTGTGAGTGTGTGTGCGTGCGTGTGTGTGCGTGCGTGCGTGCGTGCGTGCATATGTGTGCGTGTGTGTGTGCGTGTGTGTGTTAGTGTGTGCGTGTGTGTGTGCGTGTGTGTGTTAGTGTGTGCGTGTGTGTGTGCGTGTGCGTGTGCGTGTGTGTGTGAGTGTGAGTGTGCGTGTGTGTGTGTGTGAGTGTGTGTGTGAGTGTGGTGTGTGTGAGTGTGTCTGGCTCCTGAGCTCATTTATAATGCATCTCAGAAAGCTCTTTGAAAGTGTCACCTCTGTGTTCCTCTCTCTCTTTCAGACTCCCGTCTGCTGGCAGCCGTCCCAATGCAGGGCAGATCTACAGAGGGTCCAGCAGCCCTGAGAGACCCAGCCTGAGAGACCCAGCCTGGGAGCCTCCAATATCGACCCTGCACCTCTCCCTCACCCCCTTTACCCCCTTCTAACACTTCTGAAATTAAATTAAAGTGTGAGAGAGTGGAGGATGCCTCCTGACACCGACAGCCGAACTAGAGAGGGCGTCCCGTAAGACAGCCGAACTAGAGGGGTCCAGAGCTCACCCGTGCAGTGGGTTATGGGACTGTTAACAGAAGAGCAGCATGGTCTGTAAGATGGGGGGGAGGGTGTGGCTGTTTGAGGCCCTGTCTCGTGAGTATCAGACAGTCTGCTGATAGCAGCAGCAGGGTTAGGATCTCTTCTCTCTGATCTCGAGGGGCGAAGCACACACAGCAGCAGGATTGGGATCTCTTCTCTCTGACCTCGAGGGGTGGAGCTCACACAGCAGCAGGATTGGGATCTCTTCTCTCTGATCTCGAGGGGCGAAGCACACACAGCAGCAGGATTGGGATCTCTTCTCTCTGACCTCGAGGGGTGGAGCTCACACAGCAGCAGGGTTAGGATCTCTTCTCTCTGATCTCGAGGGGCGAAGCACACACAGCAGTAGCCGTTCAGAGCCTCTGCGCTTTGATTGGCTGTAAAAAGCCACTCCCCTTTATCAGAGAGCCGTCCCCCAGCCTGCAGACGAGCTGAACAAACATTCCGGCGCGAGCCTCGGCACGGGCGGCGAATCTCGCGTCCCGCTATCTCCCCTTCGTCACGCGCGGCAGCGCTTAGTGCTCATTGGTCGATAAAACAGCGCCGTGCTCCTCAGGGTTCAGGCACGAGGGCGTACCGCGCCCCAAACGGGAGAATCGGAAATGTGATTCTTACACGTGATACCATCTGCACCTTGGGAACCAGAATGAGTAGGAGTAGGTCTGTGCAGTTCAGCTTCAGGTCAGATGACGCCCTGATGCTGCTCTGGTGAGCATCTCATCTCAGCCACTTCCTGCGCAGTCGCCG